>NW_027189621.1:0-128271 GCF_040958095.1 Procambarus clarkii
AAAGGGAGAAGTTCGGTTTTTATTGCATATATCGACGTTTCAGCCGGATTAGAGCGGTTTTACGTGTACATCTTCCCTCCGTAATATAAACTAAAAATCAAGAACATTTTAGTTAATTCTAATGAAAATACATTGTTTTTTTATCATTTGTATTGGAAACAACATTGTCATATGTCTTTTCTTGGATCTAAATAATACGAAACCTCGCTCAATGATTTGAAGTTAAAATCCTCAAATATGGTAAAATAGTGACTTTTTTACACGTTAATCATGTAGTTTGATATTACGTAAATATATTCATTTTTACCAATATTTTGATACTATTTCATGTAGTATTACGATATGTGATTTGGCCTTCAAATCTCAGAATTTCGCATAATATTGCATTTTAAGCAAGTTTTCTTGCATTTTGTTTCGTACGAAAAATCATCGAATTTAGCAATATTTTGACGTTTATCATCCCCTTTTCGAAATGTGATTTAAACAAAATATCATCGAATTAGGCAATATTTTGCCGTTTTCCACGTTTTTGTGAATTTTCAGTCTATTGGTATTAATTCATATATATATACGATAAAAGTGATGCAAACACATAATTGATTAGATGATAACCTTAAATACTTCATTTTCAATCATCTATTTGTTTCTCGTTAAAATACTGAGGAATATATTGAAAAGGGGAGAAGTTCGGTTTTTATTGCATATATCGACGTTTCAGCCGGATTAGAGCGGTTTTACGTGTACATCTTCCCTCCGTAATATAAACTAAAAATCAAGAACATTTTAGTTAATTCTAATGAAAATACATTGTTTTTTTATCATTTGTATTGGAAACAACATTGTCATATGTCTTTTCTTGGATCTAAATAATACGAAACCTCGCTCAATGATTTGAAGTTAAAATCCTCAAATATGGTAAAATAGTGACTTATTTACACGTTAATCATGTAGTTTGATATTACGTAAATATATTCAATTTTACCAATATTTTGATACTATTTCATGTAGTATTACGATATGTGATTTGGCATTCAAATCTCAGAATTTCGCATAATATTGCATTTTAAGCAAGTTTTCTTGCATTTTGTTTCGTACGAAAAATCATCGAATTTAGCAATATTTTGACGTTTATCATCCTCTTTTCCTTTATGTGATTTAAACAAAATATCATCGAATTAGGCAATATTTTGCCGATTTCCACGTTTTTGTGAATTTTCAGTTTATGGGTATTAATTCATTATATATACGATAAAAATGATGCAAACACATAATTGATTAGATAATAACCTTAAATACTTCATTTTCAATCATCTATTTGTTTCTCGTTAAAATACTGAGTAAGATATTGAAAGGGGGAGAAGTTCGGTTTTTATTGCATATATCGACGTTTCAGCCGGATTAGAGCGGTTTTCGTGTACATCTTCCCACCGTAATATAAACGAAAAATCAAGAACATTTTAGTCAATTCTAATGAAAACACATTGTTTTTTATCATTTGTATTGGAAACAACATTGTTATATGTCTTTTCTTGGATCGAAATAATACGAAACCTCGCTCAATGATTTGAAGTTAAAATCCTCAAACATGGTAAAATAGTGACTTTTTCACGTTAATCATGTAGTTTGATATAACGTAAATATACTCATTTTTACCAATATTTTGATACTATTTCATGTGGTATTACGATATGTGATTTGGCCTTCAAATCTCAGAATTTCGCATAATATTGCAATTTAAGCAAGTTTTCCTGCATTTTGTTTTGTACGAAAAATCATCGAATTTAGCAATATTTTGACGTTTATCATCCCCTTTTCCTTTATGTGATTTAAACAAAATATCATCGAATTAGGCAATATTTTGCCGTTTTCCACGTTTTTGTGAATTTTCAGTCTATTGGTATTAATTCATATATATATATGATAAAAGTGATGCAAACACATAATTGATTAGATGATAACCTTAAATACTTCATTTTCAATCATCTATTTGTTTCTCGTTAAAATACTTAGGAATATATTGAAAAGGGGAGAAGTTCGGTTTTTATTGCATATATCGACGTTTCAGCCGGATTAGAGCGGTTTTACGTGTACATCTTCCCTCCGTAATATAAACTAAAAATCAAGAACATTTTAGTTAATTCTAATGAAAATACATTGTTTTTTTATCATTTGTATTGGAAACAACATTGTCATATGTCTTTTCTTGGATCTAAATAATACGAAAACTCGCTCAATGATTTGAAGTTAAAATCCTCAAATAAGGTAAAATAGTGACTTATTTACACGTTAATCATGTAGTTTGATATTACGTAAATATATTCAATTTTACCAATATTTTGATACTATTTCATGTAGTATTACGATATGTGATTTGGCCTTCAAATCTCAGAATTTCGCATAATATTGCATTTTAAGCAAGTTTTCTTGCATTTTGTTTCGTACGAAAAATCATCGAATTTAGCAATATTTTGACGTTTATCATCCCCTTTTCCTTTATGTGATTTAAACAAAATATCGTCGAATTAGGCAATATTTTGCCGTTTTTCCACGTTTTTGTGAATTTTCAGTTTATGGGTATTAATTCATTATATATACGATAAAAATGATGCAAACACATAATTGATTAGATAATAACCTTAAATACTTCATTTTCAATCATCTATTTGTTTCTCGTTAAAATACTGAGTAAGATATTTAAAGGGGGAGAAGTTCGGTTTTTATTGCATATATCGACGTTTCAGCCAGATTAGAGTGGTTTTACGTGTACATTTTCCCTCCGTAATGTAAACGGAAAATCAAGAACATTTTAGTTAATTCTAATGAAAACACATTGTTTTTTTATCATTTGTATTGGAAACAACATTGTCATATGTCTTTTCTTGGATCTAAATAATACGAAACCTCGCTCAATGATTTGAAGTTAAAATCCACAAACATGGTAAAATAGTGACTTTTTCATGTTAATCATGTAGTTTGATATTACGTAAATATATTCATTTTTACCAATATTTCGATACTATTTCATGTAGTATTACGATATGTGATTTGGCCTTCAAATCTCAGAATTTCGCATAATATTGCATTTTAAGCAAGTTTTCCTGCATTTTGTTTCGTACGAAAAATCATCGAATTTAGCAATATTTTGACGTTTATCATCCCCTTTTCTTATATGTGATTTAAACAAAATATCATCGAATTAGGCAATATTTTGCCGTTTTCCACGTTTTTGTGAATTTTCAGTCTATGGGTATTAATTCATATATATATACGATAAAAGTGATGCAAACACATAATTGATTAGATGATAACCTTAAATACTTCATTTTCAATCATCTATTTGTTTCTCGTTAAAACACTGAGGAAGATATTGAAAAGGGGAGAAGTTCGGTTTTTATTGCATATATCGACGTTTCAGCCGGATTAGAGCGGTTTTACGTGTACATCTTCCCTCCGTAATATAAACTAAAAATCAAGAACATTTTAGTTAATTCTAATGAAAATACATTGTTTTTTTATCATTTGTATTGGAAACAACATTGTCATATGTCTTTTCTTGGATCTAAATAATACGAAACCTCGCTCAATGATTTGAAGTTAAAATCCTCAAATATGGTAAAATAGTGACTTTTTTACACGTTAATCATGTAGTTTGATATTACGTAAATATATTCATTTTTACCAATATTTTGATACTATTTCATGTAGTATTACGATATGTGATTTGGCCTTCAAATCTCAGAATTTCGCATAATATTGCATTTTAAGCAAGTTTTCTTGCATTTTGTTTCGTACGAAAAATCATCGAATTTAGCAATATTTTGACGTTTATCATCCCCTTTTCCTTTATGTGATTTAAACAAAATATCGTCGAATTAGGCAATATTTTGCCGTTTTTCCACGTTTTTGTGAATTTTCAGTTTATGGGTATTAATTCATTATATATACGATAAAAATGATGCAAACACATAATTGATTAGATAATAACCTTAAATACTTCATTTTCAATCATCTATTTGTTTCTCGTTAAAATACTGAGTAAGATATTGAAAGAAGGAGAAGTTCGGTTTTTATTGCATATATCGACGTTTCAGCCGGATTAGAGTGGTTTTAAGTGTACATTTTCCCTCCGTAATATAAACGGAAAATCAAGAACATTTTAGTTAATTCTAATGAAAACACATTGTTTTTTTATCATTTGTATTGGAAACAACATTGACATATGTCTTTTCTTGGATCTAAATAATACGAAACCTCGCTCAATGATTTGAAGTTAAAATCCACAAACATGGTAAAATAGTGACTTTTTCATGTTAATCATGTAGTTTGATATTACGTAAATATACTCATTTTTACCAATATTTCGATACTATTTCATGTAGTATTACGATATGTGATTTGGCCTTCAAATCTCAGAATTTCGCATAATATTGCATTTTAAGCAAGTTTTCCTGCATTTTGTTTCGTACGAAAAATCATCGAATTTAGCAATATTTTGACGTTTATCATCCCCTTTTCCTTTATGTGATTTAAACAAAATATCATCGAATTAGGCAATATTTTGCCGTTTTCCACGTTTTTGTGAATTTTCAGTCTATGGGTATTAATTCATATATATATACGATAAAAATGATGCAAACACATAATTGATTAGATGATAACCTTAAATACTTCATTTTCAATCATCTATTTGTTTCTCGTTAAAACACTGAGGAAGATATTGAAAAGGGGAGAAGTTCGGTTTTTATTGCATATATCGACGTTTCAGCCGGATTAGAGCGGTTTTACGTGTACATCTTCCCTCAGTAATATAAACGGAAAATCAAGAACATTTTAGTCAATTCTAATGAAAAAACATTGTTTTTTTATCATTTGTATTGGAAACAACATTGTCATATATCTTTTCTTGGATCTAAATAATACGAAACCTCGCTCAATGATTTGAAGTTAAAATCCTCAAATTTGGTAAAATAGTGACTTTTTCACGTTAATCATGTAGTTTGATATTACGTAAATATATTCATTTTTACCAATATTTCGATACTATTTCATGTAGTATCACGATACTTGATTTGGCCTTCAAATCTCAGAATTTCGCATAATATTGCAATTTAAGCAAGTTTTCTTGCATTTTGTTTCGTACGAAAAATCATCGAATTTAGCAATATTTTGACGTTTATCATCCCCTTTTCCTTTATGTGATTTAAACAAAATATCATCGAATTAGACAATATTTTGCCGTTTTCCACGATTTTGTGAATTTTCAGTCTATGGGTATAAATTCATATATATACGATAAAAATGATGCAAACACATAATTGATTAGATGATAACCTTAAATACTTCATTTTCAATCATCTATTTGTTTCTCGTTAAAACACTGAGCAAGATATTGAAAAGGGGAGAAGTTCGGTTTTTATTGCATATATCGACGTTTCAGCCGGATTAGAGCGGTTTTACGTGTACATCTTCCCTCGGTAATATAAACGGAAAATCAAGAACATTTTAGTTAATTCTAATGAAAATACATTGTTTTTTTATCATTTGTATTGGAAACAACATTGTCATATGTCTTTTCTTGGATCTAAATAATACGAAACCTCGCTCAATGATTTGAAGTTAAAATCCTCAAATATGGTAAAATAGTGACTTTTTTTACACGTTAATCATGTAGTTTGATATTACGTAAATATATTCATTTTTACCAATATTTTGATACTATTTCATGTAGTATTACGATATGTGATTTGGCCTTCAAATCTCAGAATTTCGCATAATATTGCATTTTAAGCAAGTTTTCTTGCATTTTGTTTCGTACGAAAAATCATCGAATTTAGCAATATTTTGACGTTTATCATCCCCTTTTCCTTTATGTGATTTAAACAAAATATCGTCGAATTAGGCAATATTTTGCCGTTTTTCCACGTTTTTGTGAATTTTCAGTTTATGGGTATTAATTCATTATATATACGATAAAAATGATGCAAACACATAATTGATTAGATAATAACCTTAAATACTTCATTTTCAATCATCTATTTGTTTCTCGTTAAAATACTGAGTAAGATATTGAAAGGGGGAGAAGTTCGGTTTTTATTGCATATATCGACGTTTCAGCCGGATTAGAGTGGTTTTAAGTGTACATTTTCCCTCCGTAATATAAACGGAAAATCAAGAACATTTTAGTTAATTCTAATGAAAACACATTGTTTTTTTATCATTTGTATTGGAAACAACATTGACATATGTCTTTTCTTGGATCTAAATAATACGAAACCTCGCTCAATGATTTGAAGTTAAAATCCACAAACATGGTAAAATAGTGACTTTTTCATGTTAATCATGTAGTTTGATATTACGTAAATATACTCATTTTTACCAATATTTCGATACTATTTATGTAGTATTACGATATGTGATTTGGCCTTCAAATCTCAGAATTTCGCATAATATTGCATTTTAAGCAAGTTTTCCTGCATTTTGTTTCGTACGAAAAATCATCGAATTTAGCAATATTTTGACGTTTATCATCCCCTTTTCCTTTATGTGATTTAAACAAAATATCATCGAATTAGGCAATATTTTGCCGTTTTCCACGTTTTTGTGAATTTTCAGTCTATGGGTATTAATTCATATATATATACGATAAAAATGATGCAAACACATAATTGATTAGATGATAACCTTAAACACTTCATTTTCAATCATCTATTTTTTTCTCGTTAAAACACTGAGGAAGATATTGAAAAGGGGAGAAGTTCGGTTTTTATTGCATATATCGACGTTTCAGCCGGATTAGAGCGGTTTTACGTGTACATCTTCCCTCAGTAATATAAACGGAAAATCAAGAACATTTTAGTCAATTCTAATGAAAAAACATTGTTTTTTTATCATTTGTATTAGAAACAACATTGTCATATATCTTTTCTTGGATCTAAATAATACGAAACCTCGCTCAATGATTTGAAGTTAAAATCCTCAAATTTGGTAAAATAGTGACTTTTTCACGTTAATCATGTAGTTTGATATTACGTAAATATATTCATTTTTACCAATATTTCGATACTATTTCATGTAGTATCACGATACTTGATTTGGCCTTCAAATCTCAGAATTTCGCATAATATTGCAATTTAAGCAAGTTTTCTTGCATTTTGTTTCGTACGAAAAATCATCGAATTTAGCAATATTTTGACGTTTATCATCCCCTTTTCCTTTATGTGATTTAAACAAAATATCATCGAATTAGGCAATATTTTGCCGTTTTCCACGATTTTGTGAATTTTCAGTCTATGGGTATTAATTCATATATATACGATAAAAATGATGCAAACACATAATTGATTAGATGATAACCTTAAATACTTCATTTTCAATCATCTATTTGTTTCTCGTTAAAATACTGAGCAAGATATTGAAAAGGGGAGAAGTTCGGTTTTTATTGCATATATCGACGTTTCAGCCGGATTAGAGCGGTTTTACGTGTACATCTTCCCTCGGTAATATAAACGGAAAATCAAGAACATTTTAGTTAATTCTAATGAAAACACATAAAACACGTTTTTTTTTTATCATTTGTATTGGAAACAACATTGTCATATGTCTTTTCTTGGATCTAAATAATACGAAACCTTGCTCAATTATTTGAAGTTAAAATCCTCAAATTTGGTAAAATAGTGACTTTTTCACGTTAATCATGTAGTTTGATATTACGTAAATATATTCATTTTTACCAATATTTCGATACTATTTCATGTAGTATTACGATATGTGATTTGGCCTTGAAATCTCAGAATTTCGCATAATATTGCATTTTAAGCAAGTTTTCTTTCATTTTGTTTAGTACGCAAAATCATCGAATTTAGCAATATTTTGACGTTTATCATCCCCTTCTCCTTTATGTGATTTAAACAAAATATCTTCGAATTAGGCAATATTTTGCCGTTTTTCCACGTTTTTGTGAATTTTCAGTTTATGGGTATTAATTCATTATATATACGAAAAAAATGATGCAAACACATAATTGATTAGATAATAACCTTAAATACTTCATTTTCAATCATCTATTTGTTTCTCGGTAAAATACTGAGTAAGATATTGAAAGGGGGAGAAGTTCGGTTTTTATTGCATATATCGACGTTTCAACCGGATTAGAGCGGTTTTACGTGTACATCTTCCCTCCGTAATATAAACGAAAAATCAAGAACATTTTAGTTAATTCTAATGAAAACACATTGTTTTTTATCATTTGTATTGGAAACAACATTGTCATATGTCTTTTCTTGGATCGAAATAATACGAAACCTCGCTCAATGATTTGAAGTTAAAATCCTCAAACATGGTAAAATAGTGACTTTTTCACGTTATCACGTAGTTTGATATTACGTAAATATACTCATTTTTACCAATATTTCGATACTATTTCATGTAGTATCACGATACTTGATTTGGCCTTCAAATCTCAGAATTTCGCATAATATTGCAATTTAAGCAAGTTTTCCTGCATTTTGTTTCGTACGAAAAATCATCGAATTTAGCAATATTTTGACGTTTATCATCCCCTTTTCCTTTATGTGATTTAAACAAAATATCATCGAATTAGGCAATATTTTGCCGTTTTCCACGTTTTTGTGAATTTTCAGTCTATGGGTATTAATTCATATATATATACGATAAAAATGATGCAAACACATAATTGATTAGATGATAACCTTAAATACTTCATTTTCAATCATCTATTTTTTTCTCGTTAAAACACTGAGGAAGATATTGAAAAGGGGAGAAGTTCGGTTTTTATTGCATATATCGACGTTTCAGCCGGATTAGAGCGGTTTTACGTGTACATCTTCCCTCAGTAATATAAACGGAAAATCAAGAACATTTTAGTCAATTCTAATGAAAAAACATTGTTTTTTTATCATTTGTATTGGAAACAACATTGTCATATATCTTTTCTTGGATCTAAATAATACGAAACCTCGCTCAATGATTTGAAGTTAAAATCCTCAAATTTGGTAAAATAGTGACTTTTTCACGTTAATCATGTAGTTTGATATTACGTAAATATATTCATTTTTACCAATATTTCGATACTATTTCATGTAGTATCACGATACTTGATTTGGCCTTCAAATCTCAGAATTTCGCATAATATTGCAATTTAAGCAAGTTTTCTTGCATTTTGTTTCGTACGAAAAATCATCGAATTTAGCAATATTTTGACGTTTATCATCCCCTTTTCCTTTATGTGATTTAAACAAAATATCATCGAATTAGGCAATATTTTGCCGTTTTCCACGATTTTGTGAATTTTCAGTCTATGGGTATTAATTCATATATATATACGATAAAAATGATGCAAACACATAATTGATTAGATGATAACCTTAAATACTTCATTTTCAATCATCTATTTGTTTCTCGTTAAAATACTGAGCAAGATATTGAAAAGGGGAGAAGTTCGGTTTTTATTGCATATATCGACGTTTCAGCCGGATTAGAGCGGTTTTACGTGTACATCTTCCCTCGGTAATATAAACGGAAAATCAAGAACATTTTAGTTAATTCTAATGAAAACACATAAAACACGTTTTTTTTTATCATTTGTATTGGAAACAACTTTGTCATATGTCTTTTCTTGGATCTAAATAATACGAAACCTTGCTCAATTATTTGAAGTTAAAATCCTCAAATTTGGTAAAATAGTGACTTTTTCACGTTAATCATGTAGTTTGATATTACGTAAATATATTCATTTTTACCAATATTTCGATACTATTTCATGTAGTATTACGATATGTGATTTGGCCTTGAAATCTCAGAATTTCGCATAATATTGCATTTTAAGCAAGTTTTCTATCATTTTGTTTAGTACGCAAAATCATCGAATTTAGCAATATTTTGACGTTTATCATCCCCTTCTCCTTTATGTGATTTAAACAAAATATCTTCGAATTAGGCAATATTTTGCCGTTTTTCCACGTTTTTGTGAATTTTCAGTTTATGGGTATTAATTCATTATATATACGAAAAAAATGATGCAAACACATAATTGATTAGATAATAACATTAAATACTTTATTTTCAATCATCTATTTGTTTCTCGGTAAAATACTGAGTAAGATATTGAAAGGGGGAGAAGTTCGGTTTTTATTGCATATATCGACGTTTCAGCCGGATTAGAGCGGTTTTACGTGTACATCTTCCCTCCGTAATATAAACGAAAAATCAAGAACATTTTAGTTAATTCTAATGAAAACACATTGTTTTTTATCATTTGTATTGGAAACAACATTGTCATATGTCTTTTCTTGGATCGAAATAATACGAAACCTCGCTCAATGATTTGAAGTTAAAATCCTCAAACATGGTAAAATAGTGACTTTTTCACGTTATCACGTAGTTTGATATTACGTAAATATACTCATTTTTACCAATATTTCGATACTATTTCATGTAGTATTACGATATGTGATTTGGCCTTCAAATCTCAGAATTTCGCATAATTATGCATTTTAAGCAAGTTTTCTTCCATTTTGTTTTGTACGAAAAATCATCGAATTTAGCAATATTTTGACGTTTATCATCCCCTTTTCCTTTATGTGATTTAAACAAAATATCATCGAATTAGGCAATATTTTGCCGTTTTCCACGATTTTGTGAATTTTCAGTCTATGGGTATTAATTCATATATATATACGATAAAAATGATGCAAACACATAATTGATTAGATGATAACCTTAAATACTTCATTTTCAATCATCTATTTGTTTCTCGTTAAAATACTGAGCAAGATATTGAAAAGGGGAGAAGTTCGGTTTTTATTGCATATATCGACGTTTCAGCCGGATTAGAGCGGTTTTACGTGTACATCTTCCCTCGGTAATATAAACGGAAAATCAAGAACATTTTAGTTAATTCTAATGAAAACACATAAAACACGTTTTTTTTTATCATTTGTATTGGAAACAACTTTGTCATATGTCTTTTCTTGGATCTAAATAATACGAAACCTTGCTCAATTATTTGAAGTTAAAATCCTCAAATTTGGTAAAATAGTGACTTTTTCACGTTAATCATGTAGTTTGATATTACGTAAATATATTCATTTTTACCAATATTTCGATACTATTTCATGTAGTATTACGATATGTGATTTGGCCTTGAAATCTCAGAATTTCGCATAATATTGCATTTTAAGCAAGTTTTCTATCATTTTGTTTAGTACGCAAAATCATCGAATTTAGCAATATTTTGACGTTTATCATCCCCTTCTCCTTTATGTGATTTAAACAAAATATCTTCGAATTAGGCAATATTTTGCCGTTTTTCCACGTTTTTGTGAATTTTCAGTCTATTGGTATTAATTCATTATATATACGATAAAAATGATGCAAACACATAATTGATTAGATAATAACCTTAAATACTTCATTTTCAATCATCTATTTGTTTTTCATTAAAATACTGAGTAAGATATTGAAAGGGGGAGAAGTTCGGTTTTTATTGCATATATCGACGTTTCAGCCGGATTAGAGCGGTTTTACGTGTACATCTTCCCTCCGTAATATAAACGAAAAATCAAGAACATTTTAGTTAATTCTAATGAAAACACATTGTTTTTTATCATTTGTATTGGAAACAACATTGTCATATGTCTTTTCTTGGATCGAAATAATACGAAACCTCGCTCAATGATTTGAAGTTAAAATCCTCAAACATGGTAAAATAGTGACTTTTTCACGTTAATCATATATATTACGTAAATATACTCATTTTTACCAATATTTCGATACTATTTCATGTAGTATTACGATATGTGATTTGGCCTTCAATTCTCAGAATTTCGCATAATTATGCATTTTAAGCAAGTTTTCTTCCATTTTGTTTCGTACGAAAAATCATCGAATTTAGCAATATTTTGACGTTTATCATCCCCTTCTCCTTTATGTGATTTAAACAAAATATCATCGAATTAGGCAATATTTTGCCGTTTTCCACGTTTTTGTGAATTTTCAGTCTATGGGTATTAATTCATATATATACGATAAAAGTGATGCAATACATAATTGATTAGATGATAACCTTAAATACTTCATTTTCAATCATCTATTTGTTTCTCGTTAAAATACTGAGTAAGATATTGAAAGGGGGAGAAGTTCGGTTTTTATTGCATATATCGACGTTTCAGCCGGATTAGAGCGGTTTTACGTGTACATCTTCCCTCCGTAATATAAACTAAAAATCAAGAACATTTTAGTTAATTCTAATGAAAATACATTGTTTTTTTTATCATTTGTATTGGAAGCAACATTGTCATATGTCTTTTCTTGGATCTAAATAATACGAAACCTCGCTCAATGATATGAAGTTAAAATCCTCAAATATGGAAAAATAGTGACTTTTTTACACGTTAATCATGAGTTTGATATTACGTAAATATATTCATTTTTACCAATATTTCGATATTATTTCATGTAGTATTACGATATGTGATTTGGCCTTCAAATCTCAGAATTTCGCATAATATTGCATTTTAAGCAAGTTTTCTTGCATTTTGTTTCGTACGAAAAATCATCGAATTTAGCAATATTTTGACGTTTATCATCCCCTTTTCCTTGATGTGATTTAAACAAAATATCATCGAATTAGGCAATATTTTGCCGTTTTCCACGTTTTTGTGAATTTTCAGCCTATTGGTATTAATTCATATATATACGATAAAAATGATGCAAACACATAATTGATTAGATGATAACCTTAAATACTTCATTTTCAATCATCTATTTGTTTCTCGTTAAAATTCTGAGTAAGATATTGAAAAGGGGAGAAATTCAGTTTTTATTGCATATATCGACGTTTCAGCCGGATTAGAGCGGTTTTACGTGTACATCTTCCCTCAGTAATATAAACGGAAAATCAGGAACATTTTAGTCAATTCTAATGAAAACACATTGTTTTTTTATCATTTGTATTGGAAACAACATTGTCATATGTCTTTTCTTGGATCTAAATAAAACGAAACCTCGCTCAATGATTTGAAGTTAAAATCCTCAAATTTGGTAAAATAGTGACGTTTTCATGTTAATCATGTAGTTTGATATTACGTAAATATACTCATTTTACCAATATTTCGATACTATTTCATGTAGTATTACGATATGTGATTTGGCCTTCAAATCTCAGAATTTCGCATAATATTGCATTTTAAGCAAGTTTTCTTGCATTTTGTTTCGTACGAAAAATCATCGAATTTAGCAATATTTTGACGTTTATCATCCCCTTCTCCTTTATGTGATTTAAACAAAATATCATCGAATTAGGCAATATTTTGCCGTTTTTCCACGTTTTTGTGAATTTTCAGTTTATGGGTATTAATTCATTACATATACGATAAAAATGATGCAAACACATAATTGATTAGATAATAACCTTAAATACTTCATTTTCAATCATCTATTTGTTTCTCGTTAAAATACTGAGTAAGATATTGAAAGGGGGAGAAGTTCGGTTTTTATTGCATATATCGACGTTTCAGCCGGATTAGACCGGTTTTACGTGTACATCTTCCCTCCGTAATATAAACGAAAAATCAAGAACATTTTAGTTAATTCTAATGAAAACACATTGTTTTTTATCATTTGTATTGGAAACAACATTGTCATATGTCTTTTCTTGGATCGAAATAATACGAAACCTCGCTCAATGATTTGAAGTTAAAATCCTCAAACATGGTAAAATAGTGACTTTTTCACGTTAATCATATATATTACGTAAATATACTCATTTTTACCAATATTTCGATACTATTTCATGTAGTATTACGATATGTGATTTGGCCTTCAAATCTCAGAATTTCGCATAATATTGCATTTTAAGCAAGTTTTCCTGCATTTTGTTTCGTACGAAAAATCATCGAATTTAGCAATATTTTGACGTTTATCATCCCCTTTTCCTTTATGTGATTTAAACAAAATATCATCGAATTAGGCAATATTTTGCCGTTTTCCACGTTTTTGTGAATTTTCAGTCTATGGGTATTAATTCATATATATATACGATAAAAGTGATGCAAACACATAATTGATTAGATGATAACCTTAAATACTTCATTTTCAATCATCTATTTGTTTCTCGTTAAAACACTGAGGAAGATATTGAAAAGGGGAGAAGTTCGGTTTTTATTGCATATATCGACGTTTCAGCCGGATTAGAGCGGTTTTACGTGTACATCTTCCCTCCGTAATATAAACTAAACATCAAGAACATTTTAGTTAATTCTAATGAAAATACATTGTTTTTTTATCATTTGTATTGGAAACAACATTGTCATATGTCTTTTCTTGGATCTAAATAATACGAAACCTCGCTCAATGATTTGAAGTTAAAATCCTCAAATATGGTAAAATAGTGACTTTTTTACACGTTAATCATGTAGTTTGATATTACGTAAATATGTTCATTTTTACCAATATTTTGATACTATTTCATGTAGTATTACGATATGTGATTTGGCCTTCAAATCTCAGAATTTCGCATAATATTGCATTTTAAGCAAGTTTTCTTGCATTTTGTTTCGTACGAAAAATCATCGAATTTAGCAATATTTTGACGTTTATCATCCCCTTTTCCTTTATGTGATTTAAACAAAATATCGTCGAATTAGGCAATATTTTGCCGTTTTTCCACGTTTTTGTGAATTTTCAGTTTATGGGTTTTAATTCATTATATATACGATAAAAATGATGCAAACACATAATTGATTAGATAATAACCTTAAATACTTCATTTTCAATCATCTATTTGTTTCTCGTTAAAATACTGAGTAAGATATTGAAAGGGGGAGAAGTTCGGTTTTTATTGCATATATCGACGTTTCAGCCGGATTAGAGTGGTTTTACGTGTACATTTTCCCTCCGTAATATAAACGGAAAATCAAGAACATTTTAGTTAATTCTAATGAAAACACATTGTTTTTTTATCATTTGTATTGGAAACAACATTGTCATATGTCTTTTCTTGGATCTAAATAATACGAAACCTCGCTCAATGATTTGAAGTTAAAATCCACAAAAATGGTAAAATAGTGACTTTTTCATGTTAATCATGTAGTTTGATATTACGTAAATATACTCATTTTTACCAATATTTCGATACTATTTCATGTAGTATTACGATATGTGATTTGGCCTTCAAATCTCAGAATTTCGCATAATATTGCATTTTAAGCAAGTTTTCCTCCATTTTGTTTCGTACGAAAAATCATCGAATTTAGCAATATTTTGACGTTTATCATCCCCTTCTCCTTTATGTGATTTAAACAAAATATCATCGAATTAGGCAATATTTTGCCGTTTTTCCACGTTTTTGTGAATTTTCAGTTTATGGGTATTAATTCATTATATATACGATAAAAATGATGCAAACACATAATTGATTAGATAATAACCTTAAATACTTCATTTTCAATCATCTATTTGTTTCTCGTTAAAATACTGAGTAAGATATTGAAAGGGGGAGAAGTTCGGTTTTATTGCATATATCGACGTTTCAGCCGGATTAGAGCGGTTTTACGTGTACATCTTCCCTCCGTAATATAAACGAAAAATCAAGAACATTTTAGTTAATTCTAATGAAAACACATTGTTTTTTATCATTTGTATTGGAAACAACATTGTCATATGTCTTTTCTTGGATCGAAATAATACGAAACCTCGCTCAATGATTTGAAGTTAAAATCTTCAAACATGGTAAAATAGTGACTTTTTCACGTTAATCATATATATTACGTAAATATACTCATTTTTACCAATATTTCGATACTATTTCATGTAGTATTACGATATGTGATTTGGCCTTCAAATCTCAGAATTTCGCATAATATTGCATTAAGCAAGCTTTTAAGCAAGTTTTCCTGCATTTTGTTTCGTACGAAAAATCATCGAATTTAGCAATATTTTGACGTTTATCATCCCCTTTTCCTTTATGTGATTTAAACAAAATATCATCGAATTAGGCAATATTTTGCCGTTTTCCACGTTTTTGTGAATTTTCAGTCTATGGGTATTAATTCATATATATATACGATAAAAGTGATGCAAACACATAATTGATTAGATGATAACCTTAAATACTTCATTTTCAATCATCTATTTGTTTCTCGTTAAAACACTGAGGAAGATATTGAAAAGGGGAGAAGTTCGGTTTTTATTGCATATATCGACGTTTCAGCCGGATTAGAGCGGTTTTACGTGTACATCTTCCCTCCGTAATATAAACTAAACATCAAGAACATTTTAGTTAATTCTAATGAAAATACATTGTTTTTTTATCATTTGTATTGGAAACAACATTGTCATATGTCTTTTCTTGGATCTAAATAATACGAAACCTCGCTCAATGATTTGAAGTTAAAATCCTAAAATATGGTAAAATAGTGACTTTTTTACACGTTAATCATGTAGTTTGATATTACGTAAATATGTTCATTTTTACCAATATTTTGATACTATTTCATGTAGTATTACGATATGTGATTTGGCCTTCAAATCTCAGAATTTCGCATAATATTGCATTTTAAGCAAGTTTTCTTGCATTTTGTTTCGTACGAAAAATCATCGAATTTAGCAATATTTTGACGTTTATCATCCCCTTTTCCTTTATGTGATTTAAACAAAATATCGTCGAATTAGGCAATATTTTGCCGTTTTTCCACGTTTTTGTGAATTTTCAGTTTATGGGTTTTAATTCATTATATATACGATAAAAATGATGCAAACACATAATTGATTAGATAATAACCTTAAATACTTCATTTTCAATCATCTATTTGTTTCTCGTTAAAATACTGAGTAAGATATTGAAAGGGGGAGAAGTTCGGTTTTTATTGCATATATCGACGTTTCAGCCGGATTAGAGTGGTTTTACGTGTACATTTTCCCTCCGTAATATAAACGGAAAATCAAGAACATTTTAGTTAATTCTAATGAAAACACATTGTTTTTTTATCATTTGTATTGGAAACAACATTGTCATATGTCTTTTCTTGGATCTAAATAATACGAAACCTCGCTCAATGATTTGAAGTTAAAATCCACAAAAATGGTAAAATAGTGACTTTTTCATGTTAATCATGTAGTTTGATATTACGTAAATATACTCATTTTTACCAATATTTCGATACTATTTCATGTAGTATTACGATATGTGATTTGGCCTTCAAATCTCAGAATTTCGCATAATATTGCATTTTAAGCAAGTTTTCCTCCATTTTGTTTCGTACGAAAAATCATCGAATTTAGCAATATTTTGACGTTTATCATCCCCTTTTCCTTGATGTGATTTAAACAAAATATCATCGAATTAGGCAATATTTTGCCGTTTTCCACGTTTTTGTGAATTTTCAGTCTATTGGTATAATTCATATATATACGATAAAAATGATGCAAACACATAATTGATTAGATGATAACCTTAAATACTTCATTTTCAATCATCTATTTGTTTCTCGTTAAAATACTGAGTAAGATATTGAAAAGGGGAGAAGTTCGGTTTTTATTGCATATAGCGACGTTTCAGCCGGATTAGAGCGGTTTTACGTGTACATCTTTTCTCAGTAATATAAACGGAAAATCAAGAACATTTTAGTCAATTCTAATGAAAAAACATTGTTTTTTAATCATTTGTATTGGAAACAACATTGTCATATGTCTTTTCTTGGATCTAAATAATACGAAACCTCGCTCAATGATTTGAAGTTAAAATCCACAAACATGGTAAAATAGTGACTTTTTCATGATAATCATGTAGTTTGATATTACGTAAATATACTCATTTTTACCAATATTTCGATACTATTTCATGTAGTATTACGATATGTGATTTGGCCTTCAAATCTCAGAATTTCGCATAATATTGCATTTTAAGCAAGTTTTCTTGCATTTTGTTTCGTACGAAAAATCATCGAATTTAGCAATATTTTGACATTTATCATCCCCTTCTCCTTTATGTGATTTAAACAAAATATCATCGAATTAGGCAATATTTTGCCGTTTTTCCACGTTTTTGTGAATTTTCAGTTTATGGGTTTTAATTCATTATATATACGATAAAAATGATGCAAACACATAATTGATTAGATAATAACCTTAAATACTTCATTTTCAATCATCTATTTGTTTCTCGTTAAAATACTGAGTAAGATATTGAAAGGGGGAGAAGTTCGGTTTTTATTGCATATATCGACGTTTCAGCCGGATTAGAGTGGTTTTACGTGTACATTTTCCCTCCGTAATATAAACGGAAAATCAAGAACATTTTAGTTAATTCTAATGAAAACACATTGTTTTTTTATCATTTGTATTGGAAACAACATTGTCATATGTCTTTTCTTGGATCTAAATAATACGAAACCTCGCTCAATGATTTGAAGTTAAAATCCACAAAAATGGTAAAATAGTGACTTTTTCATGTTAATCATGTAGTTTGATATTACGTAAATATACTCATTTTTACCAATATTTCGATACTATTTCATGTAGTATTACGATATGTGATTTGGCCTTCAAATCTCAGAATTTCGCATAATATTGCATTTTAAGCAAGTTTTCCTCCATTTTGTTTCGTACGAAAAATCATCGAATTTAGCAATATTTTGACGTTTATCATCCCCTTCTCCTTTATGTGATTTAAACAAAATATCATCGAATTAGGCAATATTTTGCCGTTTTTCCACGTTTTTGTGAATTTTCAGTTTATGGGTATTAATTCATTATATATACGATAAAAATGATGCAAACACATAATTGATTAGATAATAACCTTAAATACTTCATTTTCAATCATCTATTTGTTTCTCGTTAAAATACTGAGTAAGATATTGAAAGGGGGAGAAGTTCGGTTTTATTGCATATATCGACGTTTCAGCCGGATTAGAGCGGTTTTACGTGTACATCTTCCCTCCGTAATATAAACGAAAAATCAAGAAAATTTTAGTTAATTCTAATGAAAACACATTGTTTTTTATCATTTGTATTGGAAACAACATTGTCATATGTCTTTTCTTGGATCGAAATAATACGAAACCTCGCTCAATTATTTGAAGTTAAAATCTTCAAACATGGTAAAATAGTGACTTTTTCACGTTAATCATATATATTACGTAAATATACTCATTTTTACCAATATTTCGATACTATTTCATGTAGTATTACGATATGTGATTTGGCCTTCAAATCTCAGAATTTCGCATAATATTGCATTTTAAGCAAGTTTTCCTGCATTTTGTTTCGTACGAAAAATCATCGAATTTAGCAATATTTTGACGTTTATCATCCCCTTTTCCTTTATGTGATTTAAACAAAATATCATCGAATTAGGCAATATTTTGCCGTTTTCCACGTTTTTGTGAATTTTCAGTCTATGGGTATTAATTCATATATATATACGATAAAAGTGATGCAAACACATAATTGATTAGATGATAACCTTAAATACTTCATTTTCAATCATCTATTTGTTTCTCGTTAAAACACTGAGGAAGATATTGAAAAGGGGAGAAGTTCGGTTTTTATTGCATATATCGACGTTTCAGCCGGATTAGAGCGGTTTTACGTGTACATCTTCCCTCCGTAATATAAACTAAACATCAAGAACATTTTAGTTAATTCTAATGAAAATACATTGTTTTTTTATCATTTGTATTGGAAACAACATTGTCATATGTCTTTTCTTGGATCTAAATAATACGAAACCTCGCTCAATGATTTGAAGTTAAAATCCTAAAATATGGTAAAATAGTGACTTTTTTACACGTTAATCATGTAGTTTGATATTACGTAAATATGTTCATTTTTACCAATATTTTGATACTATTTCATGTAGTATTACGATATGTGATTTGGCCTTCAAATCTCAGAATTTCGCATAATATTGCATTTTAAGCAAGTTTTCTTGCATTTTGTTTCGTACGAAAAATCATCGAATTTAGCAATATTTTGACGTTTATCATCCCCTTTTCCTTTATGTGATTTAAACAAAATATCGTCGAATTAGGCAATATTTTGCCGTTTTTCCACGTTTTTGTGAATTTTCAGTTTATGGGTTTTAATTCATTATATATACGATAAAAATGATGCAAACACATAATTGATTAGATAATAACCTTAAATACTTCATTTTCAATCATCTATTTGTTTCTCGTTAAAATACTGAGTAAGATATTGAAAGGGGGAGAAGTTCGGTTTTTATTGCATATATCGACGTTTCAGCCGGATTAGAGTGGTTTTACGTGTACATTTTCCCTCCGTAATATAAACGGAAAATCAAGAACATTTTAGTTAATTCTAATGAAAACACATTGTTTTTTTATCATTTGTATTGGAAACAACATTGTCATATGTCTTTTCTTGGATCTAAATAATACGAAACCTCGCTCAATGATTTGAAGTTAAAATCCACAAAAATGGTAAAATAGTGACTTTTTCATGTTAATCATGTAGTTTGATATTACGTAAATATACTCATTTTTACCAATATTTCGATACTATTTCATGTAGTATTACGATATGTGATTTGGCCTTCAAATCTCAGAATTTCGCATAATATTGCATTTTAAGCAAGTTTTCCTCCATTTTGTTTCGTACGAAAAATCATCGAATTTAGCAATATTTTGACGTTTATCATCCCCTTTTCCTTGATGTGATTTAAACAAAATATCATCGAATTAGGCAATATTTTGCCGTTTTCCACGTTTTTGTGAATTTTCAGTCTATTGGTATAATTCATATATATACGATAAAAATGATGCAAACACATAATTGATTAGATGATAACCTTAAATACTTCATTTTCAATCATCTATTTGTTTCTCGTTAAAATACTGAGTAAGATATTGAAAAGGGGAGAAGTTCGGTTTTTATTGCATATAGCGACGTTTCAGCCGGATTAGAGCGGTTTTACGTGTACATCTTTTCTCAGTAATATAAACGGAAAATCAAGAACATTTTAGTCAATTCTAATGAAAAAACATTGTTTTTTAATCATTTGTATTGGAAACAACATTGTCATATGTCTTTTCTTGGATCTAAATAATACGAAACCTCGCTCAATGATTTGAAGTTAAAATCCACAAACATGGTAAAATAGTGACTTTTTCATGATAATCATGTAGTTTGATATTACGTAAATATACTCATTTTTACCAATATTTCGATACTATTTCATGTAGTATTACGATATGTGATTTGGCCTTCAAATCTCAGAATTTCGCATAATATTGCATTTTAAGCAAGTTTTCTTGCATTTTGTTTCGTACGAAAAATCATCGAATTTAGCAATATTTTGACATTTATCATCCCCTTCTCCTTTATGTGATTTAAACAAAATATCATCGAATTAGGCAATATTTTGCCGTTTTTCCACGTTTTTGTGAATTTTCAGTTTATGGGTATTAATTCATTATATATACGATAAAAATGATGCAAACACATAATTGATTAGATAATAACCTTAAATACTTCATTTTCAATCATCTATTTGTTTCTCGTTAAAATACTGAGTAAGATATTGAAAGGGGGAGAAGTTCGGTTTTATTGCATATATCGACGTTTCAGCCGGATTAGAGCGGTTTTACGTGTACATCTTCCCTCCGTAATATAAACGAAAAATCAAGAACATTTTAGTTAATTCTAATGAAAACACATTGTTTTTTATCATTTGTATTGGAAACAACATTGTCATATGTCTTTTCTTGGATCGAAATAATACGAAACCTCGCTCAATGATTTGAAGTTAAAATCCTCAAACATGGTAAAATAGTGACTTTTTCACGTTAATCATATATATTACGTAAATATACTCATTTTTACCAATATTTCGATACTATTTCATGTAGTATTACGATATGTGATTTGGCCTTCAAATCTCAGAATTTCGCATAATATTGCATTTTAAGCAAGTTTTCCTGCATTTTGTTTCGTACGAAAAATCATCGAATTTAGCAATATTTTGACGTTTATCATCCCCTTTTCCTTTATGTGATTTAAACAAAATATCATCGAATTAGGCAATATTTTGCCGTTTTCCACGTTTTTGTGAATTTTCAGTCTATGGGTATTAATTCATATATATATACGATAAAAGTGATGCAAACACATAATTGATTAGATGATAACCTTAAATACTTCATTTTCAATCATCTATATGTTTCTCGTTAAAACACTGAGGAAGATATTGAAAAGGGGAGAAGTTCGGTTTTTATTGCATATATCGACGTTTCAGCCGGATTAGAGCGGTTTTACGTGTACATCTTCCCTCCGTAATATAAACTAAACATCAAGAACATTTTAGTTAATTCTAATGAAAATACATTGTTTTTTTATCATTTGTATTGGAAACAACATTGTCATATGTCTTTTCTTGGATCTAAATAATACGAAACCTCGCTCAATGATTTGAAGTTAAAATCCTCAAATATGGTAAAATAGTGACTTTTTTACACGTTAATCATGTAGTTTGATATTACGTAAATATATTCATTTTTACCAATATTTTGATACTATTTCATGTAGTATTACGATATGTGATTTGGCCTTCAAATCTCAGAATTTCGCATAATATTGCATTTTAAGCAGGTTTTCTTGCATTTTGTTTCGTACGAAAAATCATCGAATTTAGCAATATTTTGACGTTTATCATCCCCTTTTCCTTTATGTGATTTAAACAAAATATCGTCGAATTAGGCAATATTTTGCCGTTTTTCCACGTTTTTGTGAATTTTCAGTTTATGGGTTTTAATTCATTATATATACGATAAAAATGATGCAAACACATAATTGATTAGATAATAACCTTAAATACTTCATTTTCAATCATCTATTTGTTTCTCGTTAAAATACTGAGTAAGATATTGAAAGGGGGAGAAGTTCGGTTTTTATTGCATATATCGACGTTTCAGCCGGATTAGAGTGGTTTTACGTGTACATTTTCCCTCCGTAATATAAACGGAAAATCAAGAACATTTTAGTTAATTCTAACGAAAACACATTGTTTTTTTATCATTTGTATTGGAAACAACATTGTCATATGTCTTTTCTTGGATCTAAATAATACGAAACCTCGCTCAATGATTTGAAGTTAAAATCCACAAAAATGGTAAAATAGTGACTTTTTCATGTTAATCATGTAGTTTGATATTATATACTCTATTATTTGATATTATATATATATAAAATATACTCATTTTTACCAATATTTCGATACTATTTCATGTAGTATTACGATATGTGATTTGGCCTTCAAATCTCAGAATTTCGCATAATATTGCATTTTAAGCAAGTTTTCCTCCATTTTGTTTCGTACGAAAAATCATCGAATTTAGCAATATTTTGACGTCTATCATCCCCTTTTCCTTGATGTGATTTAAACAAAATATCATCGAATTAGGCAATATTTTGCCGTTTTCCACGTTTTTGTGAATTTTCAGTCTATTGGTATTAATTCATATATATACGATAAAAATGATGCAAACACATAATTGATTAGATAATAACCTTAAATACTTCATTTTCAATCATCTATTTGTTTCTCGTTAAAATACTGAGTAAGATATTGAAAGGGGGAGAAGTTCGGTTTTTATTGCATATATCGACGTTTCAGCCGGATTAGAGCGGTTTAACGTGTACATTTTCCCTCCGTAATATAAACGGAAAATCAAGAACATTTTAGTTAATTCTAATGAAAACACATTGTTTTTTTATCAATTGTATTGGAAACAACATTGTCATATGTCTTTTCTTGGATCTAAATAATACGAAACCTCGCTCAATGATTTGAAGTTAAAATCCACAAACATGGTAAAATAGTGACTTTTTCATGTTAATCATGTAGTTTGATATTACGTAAATATACTCATTTTTACCAATATTTCGATACTATTTCATGTAGTATTACGATATGTGATTTGGCCTTCAAATCTCAGAATTTCGCATAATATTGCATTTTAAGCAAGTTTTCCTCCATTTTGTTTCGTACGAAAAATCATCGAATTTAGCAATATTTTGACGTTTATCATCCCCTTTTCCTTGATGTGATTTAAACAAAATATCATCGAATTAGGCAATATTTTGCCGTTTTCCACGTTTTTGTGAATTTTCAGTCTATTGGTATAATTCATATATATACGATAAAAATGATGCAAACACATAATTGATTAGATGATAACCTTAAATACTTCATTTTCAATCATCTATTTGTTTCTCGTTAAAATACTGAGTAAGATATTGAAAAGGGGAGAAGTTCGGTTTTTATTGCATATAGCGACGTTTCAGCCGGATTAGAGCGGTTTTACGTGTACATCTTTTCTCAGTAATATAAACGGAAAATCAAGAACATTTTAGTCAATTCTAATGAAAAAACATTGTTTTTTAATCATTTGTATTGGAAACAACATTGTCATATGTCTTTTCTTGGATCTAAATAATACGAAACCTCGCTCAATGATTTGAAGTTAAAATCCACAAACATGGTAAAATAGTGACTTTTTCATGATAATCATGTAGTTTGATATTACGTAAATATACTCATTTTTACCAATATTTCGATACTATTTCATGTAGTATTACGATATGTGATTTGGCCTTCAAATCTCAGAATTTCGCATAATATTGCATTTTAAGCAAGTTTTCTTGCATTTTGTTTCGTACGAAAAATCATCGAATTTAGCAATATTTTGACATTTATCATCCCCTTCTCCTTTATGTGATTTAAACAAAATATCATCGAATTAGGCAATATTTTGCCGTTTTTCCACGTTTTTGTGAATTTTCAGTTTATGGGTATTAATTCATTATATATACGATAAAAATGATGCAAACACATAATTGATTAGATAATAACCTTAAATACTTCATTTTCAATCATCTATTTGTTTCTCGTTAAAATACTGAGTAAGATATTGAAAGGGGGAGAAGTTCGGTTTTATTGCATATATCGACGTTTCAGCCGGATTAGAGCGGTTTTACGTGTACATCTTCCCTCCGTAATATAAACGAAAAATCAAGAACATTTTAGTTAATTCTAATGAAAACACATTGTTTTTTATCATTTGTATTGGAAACAACATTGTCATATGTCTTTTCTTGGATCGAAATAATACGAAACCTCGCTCAATGATTTGAAGTTAAAATCCTCAAACATGGTAAAATAGTGACTTTTTCACGTTAATCATATATATTACGTAAATATACTCATTTTTACCAATATTTCGATACTATTTCATGTAGTATTACGATATGTGATTTGGCCTTCAAATCTCAGAATTTCGCATAATATTGCATTTTAAGCAAGTTTTCCTGCATTTTGTTTCGTACGAAAAATCATCGAATTTAGCAATATTTTGACGTTTATCATCCCCTTTTCCTTTATGTGATTTAAACAAAATATCATCGAATTAGGCAATATTTTGCCGTTTTCCACGTTTTTGTGAATTTTCAGTCTATGGGTATTAATTCATATATATATACGATAAAAGTGATGCAAACACATAATTGATTAGATGATAACCTTAAATACTTCATTTTCAATCATCTATATGTTTCTCGTTAAAACACTGAGGAAGATATTGAAAAGGGGAGAAGTTCGGTTTTTATTGCATATATCGACGTTTCAGCCGGATTAGAGCGGTTTTACGTGTACATCTTCCCTCCGTAATATAAACTAAACATCAAGAACATTTTAGTTAATTCTAATGAAAATACATTGTTTTTTTATCATTTGTATTGGAAACAACATTGTCATATGTCTTTTCTTGGATCTAAATAATACGAAACCTCGCTCAATGATTTGAAGTTAAAATCCTCAAATATGGTAAAATAGTGACTTTTTTACACGTTAATCATGTAGTTTGATATTACGTAAATATATTCATTTTTACCAATATTTTGATACTATTTCATGTAGTATTACGATATGTGATTTGGCCTTCAAATCTCAGAATTTCGCATAATATTGCATTTTAAGCAGGTTTTCTTGCATTTTGTTTCGTACGAAAAATCATCGAATTTAGCAATATTTTGACGTTTATCATCCCCTTTTCCTTTATGTGATTTAAACAAAATATCGTCGAATTAGGCAATATTTTGCCGTTTTTCCACGTTTTTGTGAATTTTCAGTTTATGGGTTTTAATTCATTATATATACGATAAAAATGATGCAAACACATAATTGATTAGATAATAACCTTAAATACTTCATTTTCAATCATCTATTTGTTTCTCGTTAAAATACTGAGTAAGATATTGAAAGGGGGAGAAGTTCGGTTTTTATTGCATATATCGACGTTTCAGCCGGATTAGAGTGGTTTTACGTGTACATTTTCCCTCCGTAATATAAACGGAAAATCAAGAACATTTTAGTTAATTCTAACGAAAACACATTGTTTTTTTATCATTTGTATTGGAAACAACATTGTCATATGTCTTTTCTTGGATCTAAATAATACGAAACCTCGCTCAATGATTTGAAGTTAAAATCCACAAAAATGGTAAAATAGTGACTTTTTCATGTTAATCATGTAGTTTGATATTATATACTCTATTATTTGATATTATATATATATAAAATATACTCATTTTTACCAATATTTCGATACTATTTCATGTAGTATTACGATATGTGATTTGGCCTTCAAATCTCAGAATTTCGCATAATATTGCATTTTAAGCAAGTTTTCCTCCATTTTGTTTCGTACGAAAAATCATCGAATTTAGCAATATTTTGACGTCTATCATCCCCTTTTCCTTGATGTGATTTAAACAAAATATCATCGAATTAGGCAATATTTTGCCGTTTTCCACGTTTTTGTGAATTTTCAGTCTATTGGTATTAATTCATATATATACGATAAAAATGATGCAAACACATAATTGATTAGATAATAACCTTAAATACTTCATTTTCAATCATCTATTTGTTTCTCGTTAAAATACTGAGTAAGATATTGAAAGGGGGAGAAGTTCGGTTTTTATTGCATATATCGACGTTTCAGCCGGATTAGAGCGGTTTAACGTGTACATTTTCCCTCCGTAATATAAACGGAAAATCAAGAACATTTTAGTTAATTCTAATGAAAACACATTGTTTTTTTATCAATTGTATTGGAAACAACATTGTCATATGTCTTTTCTTGGATCTAAATAATACGAAACCTCGCTCAATGATTTGAAGTTAAAATCCACAAACATGGTAAAATAGTGACTTTTTCATGTTAATCATGTAGTTTGATATTACGTAAATATACTCATTTTTACCAATATTTCGATACTATTTCATGTAGTATTACGATATGTGATTTGGCCTTCAAATCTCAGAATTTCGCATAATATTGCATTTTAAGCAAGTTTTCCTCCATTTTGTTTCGTACGAAAAATCATCGAATTTAGCAATATTTTGACGTTTATCATCCCCTTTTCCTTGATGTGATTTAAACAAAATATCATCGAATTAGGCAATATTTTGCCGTTTTCCACGTTTTTGTGAATTTTCAGTCTATTGGTATTAATTCATATATATACGATAAAAATGATGCAAACACATAATTGATTAGATGATAACCTTAAATACTTCATTTTCAATCATCTATTTGTTTCTCGTTAAAATACTGAGTAAGATATTGAAAAGGGGAGAAGTTCGGTTTTTATTGCATATAGCGACGTTTCAGCCGGATTAGAGCGGTTTTACGTGAACATCTTTTCTCAGTAATATAAACGGAAAATCAAGAACATTTTAGTCAATTCTAATGAAAAAACATTGTTTTTTAATCATTTGTATTGGAAACAACATTGTCATATGTCTTTTCTTGGATCTAAATAATACGAAACCTCGCTCAATGATTTGAAGTTAAAATCCACAAACATGGTAAAATAGTGACTTTTTCATGATAATCATGTAGTTTGATATTACGTAAATATACTCATTTTTACCAATATTTCGATACTATTTCATGTAGTATTACGTTATGTGATTTGGCCTTCAAATCTCAGAATTTCGCATAATATTGCATTTTAAGCAAGTTTTCTTGCATTTTGTTTCGTACGAAAAATCATCGAATTTAGCAATATTTTGACGTTTATCATCCCCTTCTCCTTTATGTGATTTAAACAAAATATCATCGAATTAGGCAATATTTTGCCGTTTTTCCACGTTTTTGTGAATTTTCAGTTTATGGGTATTAATTCATTATATATACGATAAAAATTATGCAAACACATAATTGATTAGATAATAACCTTAAATACTTCATTTTCAATCATCTATTTGTTTCTCGTTAAAATACTGAGTAAGATATTGAAAGGGGGAGAAGTTCGGTTTTTATTGCATATATCGACGTTTCAGCCGGATTATAGCGGTTTTACGTGTACATCTTCCCTCCGTAATATAAACGAAAAATCAAGAACATTTTAGTTAATTCTAATGAAAACACATTGTTTTTTATCATTTGTATTGGAAACAACATTGTCATATGTCTTTTCTTGGATCGAAATAATACGAAACCTCGCTCAATGATTTGAAGTTAAAATCCTCAAACATGGTAAAATAGTGACTTTTTCACGTTAATCACGTAGTTTGATATTACGTAAATATACTCATTTTTACCAATATTTTGATACTATTTCATGTAGTATTACGATATGTGATTTGGCCTTCAAATCTCAGAATTTCGCATAATATTGCATTTTAAGCAAGTTTTCTTGCATTTTGTTTCGTACGAAAAATCATCGAATTTAGCAATATTTTGACGTTTATCATCCCCTTTTCCTTTATGTGATTTAAACAAAATATTGTCGAATTAGGCAATATTTTGCCGTTTTTCCACGTTTTTGTGAATTTTCAGTTTATGGGTTTTAATTCATTATATATACGATAAAAATGATGCAAACACATAATTGATTAGATAATAACCTTAAATACTTCATTTTCAATCATCTATTTGTTTCTCGTTAAAACACTGAGGAAGATATTGAAAAGGGGAGAAGTTCGGTTTTTATTGCATATATCGACGTTTCAGCCGGATTAGAGCGGTTTTACGTGTACATCTTCCCTCCGTAATATAAACTAAACATCAAGAACATTTTAGTTAATTCTAATGAAAATACATTGTTTTTTTATCATTTGTATTGGAAACAACATTGTCATATGTCTTTTCTTGGATCTAAATAATACGAAACCTCGCTCAATGATTTGAAGTTAAAATCCTCAAATATGGTAAAATAGTGACTTTTTTACACGTTAATCATGTAGATTGATATTACGTAAATATATTCATTTTTACCAATATTTTGATACTATTTCATGTAGTATTACGATATGTGATTTGGCCTTCAAATCTCAGAATTTCGCATAATATTGCATTTTAAGCATGTTTTCTTGCATTTTGTTTCGTACGAAAAATCATCGAATTTAGCAATATTTTGACGTTTATCATCCCCTTTTCCTTTATGTGATTTAAACAAAATATCGTCGAATTAGGCAATATTTTGCCGTTTTTCCACGTTTTTGTGAATTTTCAGTTTATGGGTTTTAATTCATTATATATACGTTAAAAATGATGCAAACACATAATTGATTAGATAATAACCTTAAATACTTCATTTTCAATCATCTATTTGTTTCTCGTTAAAATACTGAGTAAGATATTGAAAGGGGGAGAAGTTCGGTTTTTATTGCATATATCGACGTTTCAGCCGGATTAGAGCGGTTTTACGTGTACATTTTCCCTCCGTAATATAAACGGAAAATCAAGAACATTTTAGTTAATTCTAATGAAAACACATTGTTTTTTTATCATTTGTATTGGAAACAACATTGTCATATATCTTTTCTTGGATCTAAATAATACGAAACCTCGCTCAATGATTTGAAGTTAAAATCCACAAACATGGTAAAATAGTGACTTTTTCATGTTAATCATGTAGTTTGATATTACGTAAATATACTCATTTTTACCAATATTTCGATACTATTTCATGTAGTATTACGATATGTGATTTGGCCTTCAAATCTCAGAATTTCGCATAATATTGCATTTTAAGCAAGTTTTCCTCCATTTTGTTTCGTACGAAAAATCATCGAATTTAGCAATATTTTGACGTTTATCATCCCCTTTTCCTTTATGTGATTTAAACAAAATATCATCGAATTAGGCAATATTTTGCCGTTTTCCACGTTTTTGTGAATTTTCAGTCTATGGGTATTAATTCATATATATATACGATAAAAGTGATGCAAACACATAATTGATTAGATGATAACCTTAAATACTTCATTTTCAATCATCTATTTGTTTCTCGTTAAAACACTGAGGAAGATATTGAAAAGGGGAGAAGTTCGGTTTTTATTGCATATATCGACGTTTCAGCCGGATTAGAGCGGTTTTACGTGTACATCTTCCCTCCGTAATATAAACTAAACATCAAGAACATTTTAGTTAATTCTAATGAAAATACATTGTTTTTTTATCATTTGTATTGGAAACAACATTGTCATATGTCTTTTCTTGGATCTAAATAATACGAAACCTCGCTCAATGATTTGAAGTTAAAATCCTAAAATATGGTAAAATAGTGACTTTTTTACACGTTAATCATGTAGTTTGATATTACGTAAATATGTTCATTTTTACCAATATTTTGATACTATTTCATGTAGTATTACGATATGTGATTTGGCCTTCAAATCTCAGAATTTCGCATAATATTGCATTTTAAGCAAGTTTTCTTGCATTTTGTTTCGTACGAAAAATCATCGAATTTAGCAATATTTTGACGTTTATCATCCCCTTTTCCTTTATGTGATTTAAACAAAATATCGTCGAATTAGGCAATATTTTGCCGTTTTTCCACGTTTTTGTGAATTTTCAGTTTATGGGTTTTAATTCATTATATATACGATAAAAATGATGCAAACACATAATTGATTAGATAATAACCTTAAATACTTCATTTTCAATCATCTATTTGTTTCTCGTTAAAATACTGAGTAAGATATTGAAAGGGGGAGAAGTTCGGTTTTTATTGCATATATCGACGTTTCAGCCGGATTAGAGTGGTTTTACGTGTACATTTTCCCTCCGTAATATAAACGGAAAATCAAGAACATTTTAGTTAATTCTAATGAAAACACATTGTTTTTTTATCATTTGTATTGGAAACAACATTGTCATATGTCTTTTCTTGGATCTAAATAATACGAAACCTCGCTCAATGATTTGAAGTTAAAATCCACAAAAATGGTAAAATAGTGACTTTTTCATGTTAATCATGTAGTTTGATATTACGTAAATATACTCATTTTTACCAATATTTCGATACTATTTCATGTAGTATTACGATATGTGATTTGGCCTTCAAATCTCAGAATTTCGCATAATATTGCATTTTAAGCAAGTTTTCCTCCATTTTGTTTCGTACGAAAAATCATCGAATTTAGCAATATTTTGACGTTTATCATCCCCTTTTCCTTGATGTGATTTAAACAAAATATCATCGAATTAGGCAATATTTTGCCGTTTTCCACGTTTTTGTGAATTTTCAGTCTATTGGTATAATTCATATATATACGATAAAAATGATGCAAACACATAATTGATTAGATGATAACCTTAAATACTTCATTTTCAATCATCTATTTGTTTCTCGTTAAAATACTGAGTAAGATATTGAAAAGGGGAGAAGTTCGGTTTTTATTGCATATAGCGACGTTTCAGCCGGATTAGAGCGGTTTTACGTGTACATCTTTTCTCAGTAATATAAACGGAAAATCAAGAACATTTTAGTCAATTCTAATGAAAAAACATTGTTTTTTAATCATTTGTATTGGAAACAACATTGTCATATGTCTTTTCTTGGATCTAAATAATACGAAACCTCGCTCAATGATTTGAAGTTAAAATCCACAAACATGGTAAAATAGTGACTTTTTCATGATAATCATGTAGTTTGATATTACGTAAATATACTCATTTTTACCAATATTTCGATACTATTTCATGTAGTATTACGATATGTGATTTGGCCTTCAAATCTCAGAATTTCGCATAATATTGCATTTTAAGCAAGTTTTCTTGCATTTTGTTTCGTACGAAAAATCATCGAATTTAGCAATATTTTGACATTTATCATCCCCTTCTCCTTTATGTGATTTAAACAAAATATCATCGAATTAGGCAATATTTTGCCGTTTTTCCACGTTTTTGTGAATTTTCAGTTTATGGGTATTAATTCATTATATATACGATAAAAATGATGCAAACACATAATTGATTAGATAATAACCTTAAATACTTCATTTTCAATCATCTATTTGTTTCTCGTTAAAATACTGAGTAAGATATTGAAAGGGGGAGAAGTTCGGTTTTATTGCATATATCGACGTTTCAGCCGGATTAGAGCGGTTTTACGTGTACATCTTCCCTCCGTAATATAAACGAAAAATCAAGAACATTTTAGTTAATTCTAATGAAAACACATTGTTTTTTATCATTTGTATTGGAAACAACATTGTCATATGTCTTTTCTTGGATCGAAATAATACGAAACCTCGCTCAATGATTTGAAGTTAAAATCCTCAAACATGGTAAAATAGTGACTTTTTCACGTTAATCATATATATTACGTAAATATACTCATTTTTACCAATATTTCGATACTATTTCATGTAGTATTACGATATGTGATTTGGCCTTCAAATCTCAGAATTTCGCATAATATTGCATTTTAAGCAAGTTTTCCTGCATTTTGTTTCGTACGAAAAATCATCGAATTTAGCAATATTTTGACGTTTATCATCCCCTTTTCCTTTATGTGATTTAAACAAAATATCATCGAATTAGGCAATATTTTGCCGTTTTCCACGTTTTTGTGAATTTTCAGTCTATGGGTATTAATTCATATATATATACGATAAAAGTGATGCAAACACATAATTGATTAGATGATAACCTTAAATACTTCATTTTCAATCATCTATTTGTTTCTCGTTAAAACACTGAGGAAGATATTGAAAAGGGGAGAAGTTCGGTTTTTATTGCATATATCGACGTTTCAGCCGGATTAGAGCGGTTTTACGTGTACATCTTCCCTCCGTAATATAAACTAAACATCAAGAACATTTTAGTTAATTCTAATGAAAATACATTGTTTTTTTATCATTTGTATTGGAAACAACATTGTCATATGTCTTTTCTTGGATCTAAATAATACGAAACCTCGCTCAATGATTTGAAGTTAAAATCCTCAAATATGGTAAAATAGTGACTTTATTACACGTTAATCATGTAGTTTGATATTACGTAAATATATTCATTTTTACCAATATTTTGATACTATTTCATGTAGTATTACGATATGTGATTTGGCCTTCAAATCTCAGAATTTCGCATAATATTGCATTTTAAGCAGGTTTTCTTGCATTTTGTTTCGTACGAAAAATCATCGAATTTAGCAATATTTTGACGTTTATCATCCCCTTTTCCTTTATGTGATTTAAACAAAATATCGTCGAATTAGGCAATATTTTGCCGTTTTTCCACGTTTTTGTGAATTTTCAGTTTATGGGTTTTAATTCATTATATATACGATAAAAATGATGCAAACACATAATTGATTAGATAATAACCTTAAATACTTCATTTTCAATCATCTATTTGTTTCTCGTTAAAATACTGAGTAAGATATTGAAAGGGGGAGAAGTTCGGTTTTTATTGCATATATCGACGTTTCAGCCGGATTAGAGTGGTTTTACGTGTACATTTTCCCTCCGTAATATAAACGGAAAATCAAGAACATTTTAGTTAATTCTAACGAAAACACATTGTTTTTTTATCATTTGTATTGGAAACAACATTGTCATATGTCTTTTCTTGGATCTAAATAATACGAAACCTCGCTCAATGATTTGAAGTTAAAATCCACAAAAATGGTAAAATAGTGACTTTTTCATGTTAATCATGTAGTTTGATATTATATACTCTATTATTTGATATTATATATATATAAAATATACTCATTTTTACCAATATTTCGATACTATTTCATGTAGTATTACGATATGTGATTTGGCCTTCAAATCTCAGAATTTCGCATAATATTGCATTTTAAGCAAGTTTTCCTCCATTTTGTTTCGTACGAAAAATCATCGAATTTAGCAATATTTTGACGTTTATCATCCCCTTTTCCTTGATGTGATTTAAACAAAATATCATCGAATTAGGCAATATTTTGCCGTTTTCCACGTTTTTGTGAATTTTCAGTCTATTGGTATTAATTCATATATATACGATAAAAATGATGCAAACACATAATTGATTAGATAATAACCTTAAATACTTCATTTTCAATCATCTATTTGTTTCTCGTTAAAATACTGAGTAAGATATTGAAAGGGGGAGAAGTTCGGTTTTTATTGCATATATCGACGTTTCAGCCGGATTAGAGCGGTTTTACGTGTACATTTTCCCTCCGTAATATAAACGGAAAATCAAGAACATTTTAGTTAATTCTAATGAAAACACATTGTTTTTTTATCAATTGTATTGGAAACAACATTGTCATATGTCTTTTCTTGGATCTAAATAATACGAAACCTCGCTCAATGATTTGAAGTTAAAATCCACAAACATGGTAAAATAGTGACTTTTTCATGTTAATCATGTAGTTTGATATTACGTAAATATACTCATTTTTACCAATATTTCGATACTATTTCATGTAGTATTACGATATGTGATTTGGCCTTCAAATCTCAGAATTTCGCATAATATTGCATTTTAAGCAAGTTTTCCTCCATTTTGTTTCGTACGAAAAATCATCGAATTTAGCAATATTTTGACGTTTATCATCCCCTTTTCCTTGATGTGATTTAAACAAAATATCATCGAATTAGGCAATATTTTGCCGTTTTCCACGTTTTTGTGAATTTTCAGTCTATTGGTATTAATTCATATATATACGATAAAAATGATGCAAACACATAATTGATTAGATGATAACCTTAAATACTTCATTTTCAATCATCTATTTGTTTCTCGTTAAAATACTGAGTAAGATATTGAAAAGGGGAGAAGTTCGGTTTTTATTGCATATAGCGACGTTTCAGCCGGATTAGAGCGGTTTTACGTGAACATCTTTTCTCAGTAATATAAACGGAAAATCAAGAACATTTTAGTTAATTCTAATGAAAAAACATTGTTTTTTAATCATTTGTATTGGAAACAACATTGTCATATGTCTTTTCTTGGATCTAAATAATACGAAACCTCGCTCAATGATTTGAAGTTAAAATCCACAAACATGGTAAAATAGTGACTTTTTCATGATAATCATGTAGTTTGATATTACGTAAATATACTCATTTTTACCAATATTTCGATACTATTTCATGTAGTATTACGTTATGTGATTTGGCCTTCAAATCTCAGAATTTCGCATAATATTGCATTTTAAGCAAGTTTTCTTGCATTTTGTTTCGTACGAAAAATCATCGAATTTAGCAATATTTTGACGTTTATCATCCCCCTTCTCCTTTATGTGATTTAAACAAAATATCATCGAATTAGGCAATATTTTGCCGTTTTTCCACGTTTTTGTGAATTTTCAGTTTATGGGTATTAATTCATTATATATACGATAAAAATGATGCAAACACATAATTGATTAGATAATAACCTTAAATACTTCATTTTCAATCATCTATTTGTTTCTCGTTAAAATACTGAGTAAGATATTGAAAGGGGGAGAAGTTCGGTTTTTATTGCATATATCGACGTTTCAGCCGGATTATAGCGGTTTTACGTGTACATCTTCCCTCCGTAATATAAACGAAAAATCAAGAACATTTTAGTTAATTCTAATGAAAACACATTGTTTTTTATCATTTGTATTGGAAACAACATTGTCATATGTCTTTTCTTGGATCGAAATAATACGAAACCTCGCTCAATGATTTGAAGTTAAAATCCTCAAACATGGTAAAATAGTGACTTTTTCACGTTAATCACGTAGTTTGATATTACGTAAATATACTCATTTTTACCAATATTTTGATACTATTTCATGTAGTATTACGATATGTGATTTGGCCTTCAAATCTCAGAATTTCGCATAATATTGCATTTTAAGCAAGTTTTCTTGCATTTTGTTTCGTACGAAAAATCATCGAATTTAGCAATATTTTGACGTTTATCATCCCCTTTTCCTTTATGTGATTTAAACAAAATATTGTCGAATTAGGCAATATTTTGCCGTTTTTCCACGTTTTTGTGAATTTTCAGTTTATGGGTTTTAATTCATTATATATACGATAAAAATGATGCAAACACATAATTGATTAGATAATAACCTTAAATACTTCATTTTCAATCATCTATTTGTTTCTCGTTAAAACACTGAGGAAGATATTGAAAAGGGGAGAAGTTCGGTTTTTATTGCATATATCGACGTTTCAGCCGGATTAGAGCGGTTTTACGTGTACATCTTCCCTCCGTAATATAAACTAAACATCAAGAACATTTTAGTTAATTCTAATGAAAATACATTGTTTTTTTATCATTTGTATTGGAAACAACATTGTCATATGTCTTTTCTTGGATCTAAATAATACGAAACCTCGCTCAATGATTTGAAGTTAAAATCCTCAAATATGGTAAAATAGTGACTTTTTTACACGTTAATCATGTAGTTTGATATTACGTAAATATATTCATTTTTACCAATATTTTGATACTATTTCATGTAGTATTACGATATGTGATTTGGCCTTCAAATCTCAGAATTTCGCATAATATTGCATTTTAAGCATGTTTTCTTGCATTTTGTTTCGTACGAAAAATCATCGAATTTAGCAATATTTTGACGTTTATCATCCCCTTTTCCTTTATGTGATTTAAACAAAATATCGTCGAATTAGGCAATATTTTGCCGTTTTTCCACGTTTTTGTGAATTTTCAGTTTATGGGTTTTAATTCATTATATATACGTTAAAAATGATGCAAACACATAATTGATTAGATAATAACCTTAAATACTTCATTTTCAATCATCTATTTGTTTCTCGTTAAAATACTGAGTAAGATATTGAAAGGGGGAGAAGTTCGGTTTTTATTGCATATATCGACGTTTCAGCCGGATTAGAGCGGTTTTACGTGTACATTTTCCCTCCGTAATATAAACGGAAAATCAAGAACATTTTAGTTAATTCTAATGAAAACACATTGTTTTTTTATCATTTGTATTGGAAACAACATTGTCATATATCTTTTCTTGGATCTAAATAATACGAAACCTCGCTCAATGATTTGAAGTTAAAATCCACAAACATGGTAAAATAGTGACTTTTTCATGTTAATCATGTAGTTTGATATTACGTAAATATACTCATTTTTACCAATATTTCGATACTATTTCATGTAGTATTACGATATGTGATTTGGCCTTCAAATCTCAGAATTTCGCATAATATTGCATTTTAAGCAAGTTTTCCTCCATTTTGTTTCGTACGAAAAATCATCGAATTTAGCAATATTTTGACGTTTATCATCCCCTTTTCCTTGATGTGATTTAAACAAAATATCATCGAATTAGGCAATATTTTGCCGTTTTCCACGTTTTTGTGAATTTTCAGTCTATTGGAATTAATTCATATATATACGATAAAAATGATGCAAACACATAATTGATTAGATGATAACCTTAAATACTTCATTTTCAATCATCTATTTGTTTCTCGTTAAAATACTGAGTAAGATATTGAAAAGGGGAGAAGTTCGGTTTTTATTGCATATAGCGACGTTTCAGCCGGATTAGAGCGGTTTTACGTGAACATCTTTTCTCAGTAATATAAACGGAAAATCAAGAACATTTTAGTCAATTCTAATGAAAAAACATTGTTTTTTAATCATTTGTATTGGAAACAACATTGTCATATGTCTTTTCTTGGATCTAAATAATACGAAACCTCGCTCAATGATTTGAAGTTAAAATCCACAAACATGGTAAAATAGTGACTTTTTCATGATAATCATGTAGTTTGATATTACGTAAATATACTCATTTTTACCAATATTTCGATACTATTTCATGTAGTATTACGTTATGTGATTTGGCCTTCAAATCTCAGAATTTCGCATAATATTGCATTTTAAGCAAGTTTTCTTGCATTTTGTTTCGTACGAAAAATCATCGAATTTAGCAATATTTTGACGTTTATCATCCCCTTCTCCTTTATGTGATTTAAACAAAATATCATCGAATTAGGCAATATTTTGCCGTTTTTCCACGTTTTTGTGAATTTTCAGTTTATGGGTATTAATTCATTATATATACGATAAAAATGATGCAAACACATAATTGATTAGATAATAACCTTAAATACTTTATTTTCAATCATCTATTTGTTTCTCGTTAAAATACTGAGTAAGATATTGAAAGGGGGAGAAGTTCGGTTTTTATTGCATATATCGATGTTTCAGCCGGATTAGAGCGGTTTTACGTGTACATCTTCCCTCCGTAATATAAACGAAAAATCAAGAACATTTTAGTTAATTCTAATGAAAACACATTGTTTTTTATCATTTGTATTGGAAACAACATTGTCATATGTCTTTTCTTGGATCGAAATAATACGAAACCTCGCTCAATGATTTGAAGTTAAAATCCTCAAACATGGTAAAATAGTGACTTTTTCACGTTAATCATATATATTACGTAAATATACTCATTTTTACCAATATTTCGATACTATTTCATGTAGTATTACGATATGTGATTTGGCCTTCAAATCTCAGAATTTCGCATAATATTGCATTTTAAGCAAGTTTTCCTGCATTTTGTTTCGTACGAAAAATCATCGAATTTAGCAATATTTTGACGTTTATCATCCCCTTTTCCTTTATGTGATTTAAACAAAATATCATCGAATTAGGCAATATTTTGCCGTTTTCCACGTTTTTGTGAATTTTCAGTCTATGGGTATTAATTCATATATATATACGATAAAAGTGATGCAAACACATAATTGATTAGATGATAACCTTAAATACTTCATTTTCAATCATCTATTTGTTTCTCGTTAAAACACTGAGGAAGATATTGAAAAGGGGAGAAGTTCGGTTTTTATTGCATATATCAACGTTTCAGCCGGATTAGAGCGGTTTTACGTGTACATCTTCCCTCAGTAATATAAACGGAAAATCAAGAACATTTTAGTCAATTCTAATGAAAAAACATTGTTTTTTTATCATTTGTATTGGAAACAACATTGTCATATGTCTTTTCTTGGATCTAAATAATACGAAACCTCGCTCAATGATTTGAAGTTAAAATCCTCAAATTTGGTAAAATAGTGACTTTTTCACGTTAATCATGTAGTTTGATATTACGTAAATATATTCATTTTTACCAATATTTCGATACTATTTCATGTAGTATTACGATATGTGATTTGGCCTTGAAATCTCAGAATTTCGCATAATATTGCATTTTAAGCAAGTTTTCTTTCATTTTGTTTAGTACGCAAAATCATCGAATTTAGCAATATTTTGACGTTTATCATCCCCTTCTCCTTTATGTGATTTAAACAAAATATCTTCGAATTAGGCAATATTTTGCCGTTTTTCCACGTTTTTGTGAATTTTCAGTTTATGGGTATTAATTCATTATATATACGAAAAAAATGATGCAAACACATAATTGATTAGATAATAACCTTAAATACTTCATTTTCAATCATCTATTTGTTTCTCGTTAAAATACTGAGTAAGATATTGAAAGGGGGAGAAGTTCGGTTTTTATTGCATATATCGACGTTTCAGCCGGATTAGAGCGGTTTTACGTGTACATCTTCCCTCCGTAATATAAACGAAAAATCAAGAACATTTTAGTTAATTCTAATGAAAACACATTGTTTTTTATCATTTGTATTGGAAACAACATTGTCATATGTCTTTCTTGGATCGAAATAATACGAAACCTCGCTCAATGATTTGCAGTTAAAATCCTCAAACATGGTAAAATAGTGACTTTTTCACGTTAATCACGTAGTTTGATATTGCGTAAATATACTCATTTTTACCAATATTTCGATACTATTTCATGTAGTATTACGATATGTGATTTGGCCTTCAAATCTCAGAATTTCGCATAATATTGCATTTTAAGCAAGTTTTCTTGCATTTTGTTTCGTACGAAAAATCATCGAATTTAGCAATATTTTGACGTTTATCATCCCCTTTTCCTTTATGTGATTTAAACAAAATATCGTCGAATTAGGCAATATTTTGCCGTTTTTCCACGTTTTTGTGAATTTTCAGTTTATGGGTTTTAATTCATTATATATACGATAAAAATGATGCAAACACATAATTGATTAGATAATAACCTTAAATACTTCATTTTCAATCATCTATTTGTTTCTCGTTAAAATACTGAGTAAGATATTGAAAGGGGGAGAAGTTCGGTTTTTATTGCATATATCGACGTTTCAGCCGGATTAGAGTGGTTTTACGTGTACATTTTCCCTCTGTAATATAAACGGAAAATCAAGAACATTTTAGTTAATTCTAATGAAAACACATTGTTTTTTTATCATTTGTATTGGAAACAACATTGTCATATGTCTTTTCTTGGATCTAAATAATACGAAACCTCGCTCAATGATTTGAAGTTAAAATCCACAAACATGGTAAAATAGTGACTTTTTCATGTTAATCATGTAGTTTGATATTACGTAAATATACTCATTTTTACCAATATTTCGATACTATTTCATGTAGTATTACGATATGTGATTTGGCCTTCAAATCTCAGAATTTCGCATAATATTGCATTTTAAGCAAGTTTTCCTCCATTTTGTTTCGTACGAAAAATCATCGAATTTAGCAATATTTTGACGTTTATCATCCCCTTTTCCTTTATGTGATTTAAACAAAATATCATCGAATTAGGCAATATTTTGCCGTTTTCCACGTTTTTGTGAATTTTCAGTCAATGGGTATTAATTCATATATATATACGATAAAAGTGATGCAAACACATAATTGATTAGATGATAACCTTAAATACTTCATTTTCAATCATCTATTTGTTTCTCGTTAAAACACTGAGGTAGATATTGAAAAGGGGAGAAGTTCGGTTTTTATTGCATATATCGACGTTTCAGCCGGATTAGAGCGGTTTTACGTGTACATCTTCCCTCAGTAATATAAACGGAAAATCAAGAACATTTTAGTCAATTCTAATGAAAAAACATTGTTTTTTTATCATTTGTATTGGAAACAACATTGTCATATGTCTTTTCTTGGATCTAAATAATACGAAACCTCGCTCAATGATTTGAAGTTAAAATCCTCAAATTTGGTAAAATAGTGACTTTTTCACGTTAATCATGTAGTTTGATATTACGTAAATATATTCATTTTTACCAATATTTCGATACTATTTCATGTAGTATCACGATACTTGATTTGGCCTTAAAATCTCAGAATTTCGCATAAAATCCTCAAATTTGGTAAAATAGTGACTTTTTCACGTTAATCATGTAGTTTGATATTACGTAAATATATTCATTTTTACCAATATTTCGATACTATTTCATGTAGTATTACGATATGTGATTTGGCCTTGAAATCTCAGAATTTCGCATAATATTGCATTTTAAGCAAGTTTTCTTGCATTTTGTTCCGTACGAAAAATCATCGAATTTAGCAATATTTTGACGTTTATCATCCCTTTTTCCTTTATGTGATTTAAACAAAATATCATCGAATTAGGCAATATTTTGCCGTTTTCCACGTTTTTGTGAATTTTCAGTCTATGGGTATTAATTCATATATATATACGATAAAAGTGATGCAAACACATAATTGATTAGATGATAACCTTAAATACTTCATTTTCAATCATCTATTTGTTTCTCGTTAAAATACTTGAGCAAGATATTGAAAAGGGGAGAAGTTCGGTTTTTATTGCATATATCGACGTTTCAGCCGGATTAGAGCGGTTTTACGTGTACATCTTCCCTCGGTAATATAAACGGAAAATCAAGAACATTTTAGTTATATCTAATGAAAACACATAAAACACGTTTTTTTTATCATTTGTATTGGAAACAACATTGTCATATGTCTTTTCTTGGATCTAAATAATACGAAACCTTGCTCAATTATTTGAAGTTAAAATCCTCAAATTTGGTAAAATAGTGACTTTTTCACGTTAATCATGTAGTTTGATATTACGTAAATATATTCATTTTTACCAATATTTCGATACTATTTCATGTAGTATTACGATATGTGATTTGGCCTTGAAATCTCAGAATTTCGCATAATATTGCATTTTAAGCAAGTTTTCTTTCATTTTATTTAGTACGCAAAATCATCGAATTTAGCAATATTTTGACGTTTATCATCCCCTTCTCCTTTATGTGATTTAAACAAAATATCTTCGAATTAGGCAATATTTTGCCGTTTTTCCACGTTTTTGTGAATTTTCAGTTTATGGGTATTAATTCATTATATATACGAAAAAAATGATGCAAACACATAATTGATTAGATAATAACCTTAAATACTTCATTTTCAATCATCTATTTGTTTCTCGTTAAAATACTGAGTAAGATATTGAAAGGGGGAGAAGTTCGGTTTTTATTGCATATATCGACGTTTCAGCCGGATTAGAGCGGTTTTACGTGTACATCTTCCCTCCGTAATATAAGCGAAAAATCAAGAACATTTTAGTTAATTCTAATGAAAACACATTGTTTTTTATCATTTGTATTGGAAACAACATTGTCATATGTCTTTTCTTGGATCGAAATAATACGAAACCTCGCTCAATGATTTGAAGTTAAAATTCTCAAACATGGTAAAATAGTGACTTTTTCACGTTAATCACGTAGTTTGATATTACGTAAATATACTCATTTTTACCAATATTTCGATACTATTTCATGTAGTATTACGATATGTGATTTGGCCTTCAAATCTCAGAATTTCGCATAATATTGCATTTTAAGCAAGTTTTCTTCCATTTTGTTTCGTACGAAAAATCATCGAATTTAGCAATATTTTGACGTTTATCATCCCCTTTTCCTTTATGTGATTTAAACAAAATATCATCGAATTAGGCAATATTTTGCCGTTTTCCACGTTTTTGTGAATTTTCAGTCTATGGGTATTAATTCATATATATACGATAAAAGTGATGCAAACACATAATTGATTAGATGATAACCTTAAATACTTCATTTTCAATCATCTATTTGTTTCTCGTTAAAATACTGAGTAAGATATTGAAAGGGGGAGAAGTTCGGTTTTTATTGCATATATCGACGTTTCAGCCGGATTAGAGCGGTTTTACGTGTACAACTTCCCTCCGTAATATAAACTAAAAATCAAGAACATTTTAGTTAATTCTAATGAAAACACATTGTTTTTTATCATTTGTATTGGAAACAACATTGTCATATGTCTTTTCTTGGATCGAAATAATACGAAACCTCGCTCAATGATTTGAAGTTAAAATTCTCAAACATGGTAAAATAGTGACTTTTTCACGTTAATCACGTAGTTTGATATTACGTAAATATACTCATTTTTACCAATATTTCGATACTATTTCATGTAGTATTACGATATGTGATTTGGCCTTCAAATCTCAGAATTTCGCATAATATTGCATTTTAAGCAAGTTTTCTTGCATTTTGTTTGGTACGCAAAATCATCGAATTTAGCAATATTTTGACGTTTATCATCCCCTTCTCCTTTATGTGATTTAAACAAAATATCATCGAATTAGGCAATATTTTGCCGTTTTTCCACGTTTTTGTGAATTTTCAGTTTATGGGTATTAATTCATTATATATACGATAAAAATGATGCAAACACATAATTGATTAGATAATAACCTTAAATACTTCATTTTCAATCATCTATTTGTTTCTCGTTAAAATACTGAGTAAGATATTGAAAGGGGGAGAAGTTCGGTTTTTATTGCATATATCGACGTTTCAACCGGATTAGAGCGGTTTTACGTGTACATCTTCCCTCCGTAATATAAACTAAAAATCAAGAACATTTTAGTTAATTCTAATGAAAATACATTGTTTTTTTTATCATTTGTATTGGAAACAACATTGTCATATGTCTTTTCTTGGATCTAAATAATACGAAACCTCGCTCAATGATTTGAAGTTAAAATCCTCAAATATGGTAAAATAGTGACTTTTTTACACGTTAATCATGAGTTTGATATTACGTAAATATATTCATTTTTACCAATATTTCGATACTATTTCATGTAGTATTACGATATGTGATTTGGCCTTCAAATCTCAGAATTTCGCATAATATTGCATTTAAGCAAGTTTTCTTGCATTTTGTTTCGTACGAAAAATCATCGAATTTAGCAATATTTTGACGTTTATCATCCCCTTTTCCTTGATGTGATTTAAACAAAATATCATCGAATTAGGCAATATTTTGCAGTTTTCCACGTTTTTGTGAATTTTCAGTCTATTGGTATTAATTCATATATATACGATAAAAATGTTGCAAACACATAATTGATTAGATGATAACCTTAAATACTTCATTTTCAATCATCTATTTGTTTCTCGTTAAAATACTGAGTAAGATATTGAAAAGGGGAGAAGTTCGGTTTTTATTGCATATAGCGACGTTTCGGCCGGATTAGAGCGGTTTTACGTGTACATCTTTTCTCAGTAATATAAACGGAAAATCAAGAACATTTTAGTCAATTCTAATGAAAAAACATAGTTTTTTTATCATTTGTATTGAAAACAACATTGTCATATGTCTTTTCTTGGATCTAAATAATACGAAACCTCGCTCAATGATTTGAAGTTAAAATCCACAAACATGGTAAAATAGTGACTTTTTCATGATAATCATGTAGTTTGATATTACGTAAATATACTCATTTTTACCAATATTTCGATACTATTTCATGTAGTATTACGATATGTGATTTGGCCTTCAAATCTCAGAATTTCGCATAATATTGCATTTTAAGCAAGTTTTCTTGCATTTTGTTTCGTACGAAAAATCATCGAATTTAGCAATATTTTGACGTTTATCATCCCCTTCTCCTTTATGTAATTTAAACAAAATATCATCGAATTAGGCAATATTTTGCCGTTTTTCCACGTTTTTGTGAATTTTCAGTTTATGGGTATTAATTCATTATATATACGATGCAAATGATGCAAACACATAATTGATTAGATAATAACCTTAAATACTTCATTTTCAATCATCTATTTGTTTCTCGTTAAAATACTGAGTAAGATATTGAAAGGGGGAGAAGTTCGGTTTTTATTGCATATATCGACGTTTCAGCCGGATTAGAGTGGTTTTACGTGTACATTTTCCCTCCGTAATATAAACGGAAAATCAAGAACATTTTAGTTAATTCTAATGAAAACACATTGTTTTTTTATCATTTGTATTGGAAACAACATTGTCATATGTCTTTTCTTGGATCTAAATAATACGAAACCTCGCTCAATGATTTGAAGTTAAAATCCACAAACATGGTAAAATAGTGACTTTTTCATGTTAATCATGTAGTTTGATATTACTTAAATATACTCGTCTTTTCTTGGATCGAAATAATACGAAACCTCGCTCAATGATTTGAAGTTAAAATCCTCAAATTTGGTAAAATAGTGACTTTTTCACGTTAATCATGTAGTTTGATATTACGTAAATATATTCATTTTTACCAATATTTCGATACTATTTCATGTAGTATTACGATATGTGATTTGGCCTTGAATTCTCAGAATTTCGCATAACATTGCAATTTAAGCAAGTTTTCTTGCATTTTGTTTCGTACGAAAAATCATCGAATTTAGCAATATTTTGACGTTTATCATCCCCTTTTCCTTTATGTGATTTAAACAAAATATCATCGAATTAGGCAATATTTTGCCGTTTTTCCACGTTTTTGTGAATTTTCAGTTTATGGGTATTAATTCATTATATATACGATAAAAATGATGCAAACACATAATTGATTAGATAATAACCTTAAATACTTCATTTTCAATCATCTATTTGTTTCTCGTTAAAATACTGAGTAAGATATTGAAAGGGGGAGAAGTTCGGTTTTTATTGCATATATCGACGTTTCAGCCGGATTAGAGCGGTTTTACGTGTACATCTTCCCTCCGTAATATAAACTAAAAATCAAGAACATTTTAGTTAATTCTAATGAAAATACATTGTTTTTTTTATCATTTGTATTGGAAACAACATTGTCATATGTCTTTTCTTGGATCTAAATAATACGAAACCTCGCTCAATGAGTTGAAGTTAAAATCCTCAAATATGGTAAAATAGTGACTTTTTTACACGTTATTCATGAGTTTGATATTACGTAAATATATTCATTTTTACCAATATTTCGATACTATTTCATGTAGTATTACGATATGTGATTTGGCCTTCAAATCTCAGAATTTCGCATAATATTGCATTTAAGCAAGTTTTCTTGCATTTTGTTTCGTACGAAAAATCATCGAATTTAGCAATATTTTGACGTTTATCATCCCCTTTTCCTTGATGTGATTTAAACAAAATATCATCGAATTAGGCAATATTTTGCAGTTTTCCTCGTTTTTGTGAATTTTCAGTCTATTGGTATTAATTCATATATATACGATAAAAATGTTGCAAACACATAATTGATTAGATGATAACCTTAAATACTTCATTTTCAATCATCTATTTGTTTCTCGTTAAAATACTGAGTAAGATATTGAAAAGGGGAGAAGTTCGGTTTTTATTGCATATAGCGACGTTTCGGCCGGATTAGAGCGGTTTTACGTGTACATCTTTTCTCAGTAATATAAACGGAAAATCAAGAACATTTTAGTCAATTCTAATGAAAAAACATTGTTTTTTTATCATTTGTATTGAAAACAACATTGTCATATGTCTTTTCTTGGATCTAAATAATACGAAACCTCGCTCAATGATTTGAAGTTAAAATCCACAAACATGGTAAAATAGTGACTTTTTCATGATAATCATGTAGTTTGATATTACGTAAATATACTCATTTTTACCAATATTTCGATACTATTTCATGTAGTATTACGATACGTGATTTGGCCTTCAAATCTCAGAATTTCGCATAATATTGCATTTTAAGCAAGTTTTCTTGCATTTTGTTTCGTACGAAAAATCATCGAATTTAGCAATATTTTGACGTTTATCATCCCCTTCTCCTTTATGTAATTTAAACAAAATATCATCGAATTAGGCAATATTTTGCCGTTTTTCCACGTTTTTGTGAATTTTCAGTTTATGGGTATTAATTCATTATATATACGATGCAAATGATGCAAACACATAATTGATTAGATAATAACCTTAAATACTTCATTTTCAATCATCTATTTGTTTCTCGTTAAAATACTGAGTAAGATATTGAAAGGGGGAGAAGTTCGGTTTTTATTGCATATATCGACGTTTCAGCCGGATTAGAGCGGTTTTACGTGTACATCTTCCCTCCGTAATATAAACGAAAAATCAAGAACATTTTAGTTAATTCTAATGAAAACACATTGTTTTTTATCATTTGTATTGGAATCAACATTGTCATATGTCTTTTCTTGGATCGAAATAATACGAAACCTCGCTCAATGATTTGAAGTTAAAATCCTCAAACATGATAAAATAGTGACTTTTTCACGTTAATCATGTAGTTTGATATTACGTAAATATATTCATTTTTACCAATATTTCGATACTATTTCATGTAGTATTACGATATGTGATTTGGCCTTGAATTCTCAGAATTTCGCATAACATTGCAATTTAAGCAAGTTTTCTTGCATTTTGTTTCGTACGAAAAATCATCGAATTTAGCAATATTTTGACGTTTATCATCCCCTTTTCCTTTATGTGATTTAAACAAAATATCATCGAATTAGGCAATATTTTGCCGTTTTCCACGTTTTTGTGAATTTTCAGTCTATGGGTATTAATTCATATATATACGATAAAAATGATGCAAACACATAATTGATTAGATGATAACCTTAAATACTTCATTTTCAATCATCTATTTGTTTCTCGTTAAAATACTGAGTAAGATATTGAAAGGGGGAGAAGTTCGGTTTTTATTGCATATATCGACGTTTCAGCCGGATTAGAGCGGTACGTGTACATCTTCCCTCCGTAATATAAACTAAAAATCAAGAACATTTTAGTTAATTCTAATGAAAATACATTGTTTTTTTTATCATTTGTATGTGAAACAACATTGTCATATGTCTTTTCTTGGATCTAAATAATACGAAACCTCGCTCAATGATTTGAAGTTAAAATCCTCAAATATGGTAAAATAGTGACTTTTTACACGTTAATCATGTAGTTTGATATTACGTAAATATATTAATTTTTACAAATATTTCGATACTATTTCATGTAGTATTACGATATGTGATTTGGCCTTCAAATCTCAGAATTTCGCATAATATTGCATTTTAAGCAAGTTTTCTTGCATTTTGTTTCGTACGAAAAATCATCGCATTTAGCAATATTTTGACGTTTATCATCCCCTTTTCCTTTATGTGATTTAAACAAAATATCATCGAATTAGGCAATATTTTGCCGTTTTCCACGTTTTTGTGAATTTTCAGCCTATTGGTATTAATTCATATATATACGATAAAAATGATGCAAACACATAATTGATTAGATAATAACCTTAAATACTTCATTTTCAATCATCTATTTGTTTCTCGTTAAAATACTGAGTAAGATATTGAAAGGGGGAGAAGTTCGGTTTTTATTGCATATATCGACGTTTCAGCCGGATTAGAGCGGTTTTACGTGTACATCTTCCCTCCGTAATATAAACGAAAAATCAAGAACATTTTAGTTAATTCTAATGAAAACACATTGTTTTTTATCATTTGTATTGGAAACAACATTGTCATATGTCTTTTCTTGGATCGAAATAATACGAAACCTCGCTCAATGATTTGAAGTTAAAATCCTCAAATTTGGTAAAATAGTGACTTTTTCACGTTAATCATGTAGTTTGATATTACGTAAATATATTCATTTTTACCAATATTTCGATACTATTTCATGTAGTATTACGATATGTGATTTGGCCTTGAATTCTCAGAATTTCGCATAACATTGCAATTTAAGCAAGTTTTCTTGCATTTTGTTTCGTACGAAAAATCATCGAATTTAGCAATATTTTGACGTTTATCATCCCCTTTTCCTTTATGTGATTTAAACAAAATATCATCGAATTAGGCAATATTTTGCCGTTTTTCCACGTTTTTGTGAATTTTCAGTTTATGGGTATTAATTCATTATATATACGATAAAAATGATGCAAACACATAATTGATTAGATAATAACCTTAAATACTTCATTTTCAATCATCTATTTGTTTCTCGTTAAAATACTGAGTAAGATATTGAAAGGGGGAGAAGTTCGGTTTTTATTGCATATATCGACGTTTCAGCCGGATTAGAGCGGTTTTACGTGTACATCTTCCCTCCGTAATATAAACTAAAAATCAAGAACATTTTAGTTAATTCTAATGAAAATACATTGTTTTTTTTATCATTTGTATTGGAAACAACATTGTCATATGTCTTTTCTTGGATCTAAATAATACGAAACCTCGCTCAATGAGTTGAAGTTAAAATCCTCAAATATGGTAAAATAGTGACTTTTTTACACGTTATTCATGAGTTTGATATTACGTAAATATATTCATTTTTACCAATATTTCGATACTATTTCATGTAGTATTACGATATGTGATTTGGCCTTCAAATCTCAGAATTTCGCATAATATTGCATTTAAGCAAGTTTTCTTGCATTTTGTTTCGTACGAAAAATCATCGAATTTAGCAATATTTTGACGTTTATCATCCCCTTTTCCTTGATGTGATTTAAACAAAATATCATCGAATTAGGCAATATTTTGCAGTTTTCCACGTTTTTGTGAATTTTCAGTCTATTGGTATTAATTCATATATATACGATAAAAATGTTGCAAACACATAATTGATTAGATGATAACCTTAAATACTTCATTTTCAATCATCTATTTGTTTCTCGTTAAAATACTGAGTAAGATATTGAAAAGGGGAGAAGTTCGGTTTTTATTGCATATAGCGACGTTTCGGCCGGATTAGAGCGGTTTTACGTGTACATCTTTTCTCAGTAATATAAACGGAAAATCAAGAACATTTTAGTCAATTCTAATGAAAAAACATTGTTTTTTTATCATTTGTATTGAAAACAACATTGTCATATGTCTTTTCTTGGATCTAAATAATACGAAACCTCGCTCAATGATTTGAAGTTAAAATCCACAAACATGGTAAAATAGTGACTTTTTCATGATAATCATGTAGTTTGATATTACGTAAATATACTCATTTTTACCAATATTTCGATACTATTTCATGTAGTATTACGATATGTGATTTGGCCTTCAAATCTCAGAATTTCGCATAATTTTGCATTTTAAGCAAGTTTTCTTGCATTTTGTTTCGTACGAAAAATCATCGAATTTAGCAATATTTTGACGTTTATCATCCCCTTCTCCTTTATGTAATTTAAACAAAATATCATCGAATTAGGCAATATTTTGCCGTTTTTCCACGTTTTTGTGAATTTTCAGTTTATGGGTATTAATTCATTATATATACGATGCAAATGATGCAAACACATAATTGATTAGATAATAACCTTAAATACTTCATTTTCAATCATCTATTTGTTTCTCGTTAAAATACTGAGTAAGATATTGAAAGGGGGAGAAGTTCGGTTTTTATTGCATATATCGACGTGTCAGCCGGATTAGAGCGGTTTTACGTGTACATCTTCCCTCCGTAATATAAACGAAAAATCAAGAACATTTTAGTTAATTCTAATGAAAACACATTGTTTTTTATCATTTGTATTGGAATCAACATTGTCATATGTCTTTTCTTGGATCGAAATAATACGAAACCTCGCTCAATGATTTGAAGTTAAAATCCTCAAACATGATAAAATAGTGACTTTTTCACGTTAATCATGTAGTTTGATATTACGTAAATATATTCATTTTTACCAATATTTCGATACTATTTCATGTAGTATTACGATATGTGATTTGGCCTTGAATTCTCAGAATTTCGCATAACATTGCAATTTAAGCAAGTTTTCTTGCATTTTGTTTCGTACGAAAAATCATCGAATTTAGCAATATTTTGACGTTTATCATCCCCTTTTCCTTTATGTGATTTAAACAAAATATCATCGAATTAGGCAATATTTTGCCGTTTTCCACGTTTTTGTGAATTTTCAGTCTATGGGTATTAATTCATATATATACGATAAAAATGATGCAAACACATAATTGATTAGATGATAACCTTAAATACTTCATTTTCAATCATCTATTTGTTTCTCGTTAAAATACTGAGTAAGATATTGAAAGGGGGAGAAGTTCGGTTTTTATTGCATATATCGACGTTTCAGCCGGATTAGAGCGGTACGTGTACATCTTCCCTCCGTAATATAAACTAAAAATCAAGAACATTTTAGTTAATTCTAATGAAAATACATTGTTTTTTTTATCATTTGTATGTGAAACAACATTGTCATATGTCTTTTCTTGGATCTAAATAATACGAAACCTCGCTCAATGATTTGAAGTTAAAATCCTCAAATATGGTAAAATAGTGACTTTTTACACGTTAATCATGTAGTTTGATATTACGTAAATATATTAATTTTTACAAATATTTCGATACTATTTCATGTAGTATTACGATATGTGATTTGGCCTTCAAATCTCAGAATTTCGCATAATATTGCATTTTAAGCAAGTTTTCTTGCATTTTGTTTCGTACGAAAAATCATCGCATTTAGCAATATTTTGACGTTTATCATCCCCTTTTCCTTTATGTGATTTAAACAAAATATCATCGAATTAGGCAATATTTTGCCGTTTTCCACGTTTTTGTGAATTTTCAGCCTATTGGTATTAATTCATATATATACGATAAAAATGATGCAAACACATAATTGATTAGATGATAACCTTAAATACTTCATTTTCAATCATCTATTTGTTTCTCGTTAAAATACTGAGTAAGATATTGAAAAGGGGAGAAGTTCGGTTTTTATTGCATATATCGACGTTTCAGCCGGATTAGAGCGGTTTTACGTGTACATCTTCCCTCGGTAATATAAACGGAAAATCAAGAACATTTTAGTCAATTCTAATGAAAAAACATTGTTTTTTTATCATTTGTATTGAAAACAACATTGTCATATGTCTTTTCTTGGATCTAAATAATACGAAACCTCGCTCAATGATTTGAAGTTAAAATCCACAAACATGGTAAAATAGTGACTTTTTCATGATAATCATGTAGTTTGATATTACGTAAATATATTCATTTTTAGCAATATTTCGATACTATTTCATGTAGTATTACGATATGTGATTTGGCCTTCAAATCTCAGAATTTCGCATAATATTGCATTTTAAGCAAGTTTTCTTGCATTTTGTTTCGTACGAAAAATCATCGAATTTAGCAATATTTTGACGTTTATCATCCCCTTCTCCTTTATGTAATTTAAACTAAATATCATCGAATTAGGCAATATTTTGCCGTTTTTCCACGTTTTTGTTAATTTTCAGTTTATGGGTATTAATTCATTATATATACGATGCAAATGATGCACACACATAATTGATTAGATAATAACCTTAAATACTTCATTTTCAATCATCTATTTGTTTCTCGTTAAAATACTGAGTAAGATATTGAAAGGGGGAGAAGTTCGGTTTTTATTGCATATATCGACGTTTCAGCCGGATTAGAGCGGTTTTACGTGTACATCTTCCCTCCGTAATATAAACGAAAAATCAAGAACATTTTAGTTAATTCTAATGAAAACACATTGTTTTTTATCATTTGTATTGGAAACAACATTGTCATATGTCTTTTCTTGGATCGAAATAATACGAAACCTCGCTCAATGATTTGAAGTTAAAATCCTCAAATTTGGTAAAATAGTGACTTTTTCACGTTAATCATGTAGTTTGATATTACGTAAATATATTCATTTTTACCAATATTTCGATACTATTTCATGTAGTATTACGATATGTGATTTGGCCTTGAATTCTCAGAATTTCGCATAACATTGCAATTTAAGCAAGTTTTCTTGCATTTTGTTTCGTACGAAAAATCATCGAATTTAGCAATATTTTGACGTTTATCATCCCCTTTTCCTTTATGTGATTTAAACAAAATATCATCGAATTAGGCAATATTTTGCCGTTTTTCCACGTTTTTGTGAATTTTCAGTTTATGGGTATTAATTCATTATGTATACGATAAAAATGATGCAAACACATAATTGATTAGATAATAACCTTAAATACTTCATTTTCAATCATCTATTTGTTTCTCGTTAAAATACTGAGTAAGATATTGAAAGGGGGAGAAGTTCGGTTTTTATTGCATATATCGACGTTTCAGCCGGATTAGAGCGGTTTTACGTGTACATCTTCCCTCCGTAATATAAACTAAAAATCAAGAACATTTTAGTTAATTCTAATGAAAATACATTGTTTTTTTTATCATTTGTATTGGAAACAACATTGTCATATGTCTTTTCTTGGATCTAAATAATACGAAACCTCGCTCAATGATTTGAAGTTAAAATCCTCAAATATGGTAAAATAGTGACTTTTTTACACGTTAATCATGAGTTTGATATTACGTAAATATATTCATTTTTACCAATATTTCGATACTATTTCATGTAGTATTACGATATGTGATTTGGCCTTCAAATCTCAGAATTTCGCATAATATTGCATTTAAGCAAGTTTTCTTGCATTTTGTTTCGTACGAAAAATCATCGAATTTAGCAATATTTTGACGTTTATCATCCCCTTTTCCTTGATGTGATTTAAACAAAATATCATCGAATTAGGCAATATTTTGCCGTTTTCCACGTTTTTGTGAATTATCAGTCTATTGGTATTAATTCATATATATACGATAAAAATGTTGCAAACACATAATTGATTAGATGATAACCTTAAATACTTCATTTTCAATCATCTATTTGTTTCTCGTTAAAATACTGAGTAAGATATTGAAAAGGGGAGAAGTTCGGTTTTTATTGCATATAACGACGTTTCAGCCGGATTAGAGCGGTTTTACGTGTACATCTTTTCTCAGTAATATAAACGGAAAATCAAGAACATTTTAGTCAATTCTAATGAAAAAACATTGTTTTTTTATCATTTGTATTGAAAACTACATTGTCATATGTCTTTTCTTGGATCTAAATAATACGAAACCTCGCTCAATGATTTGAAGTTAAAATCCTCAAACATGGTAAAATAGTGACTTTTTCACGTTAATCATGTAGTTTGATATTACGTAAATATACTCATTTTTACCAATATTTCGATACTATTTCATGTAGTATTACGATATGTGATTTGGCCTTGAATTCTCAGAATTTCGCATAATATTGCATTTTAAGCAAGTTTTCTTGCATTTTTTTTCGTACGAAAAATCATCGAATTTAGCAATATTTTGACGTTTATCATCCCCTTTTCCTTTATGTAATTTAAACAAAATATCATCGAATTAGGCAATATTTTGCCGTTTTCCACGTTTTTGTGAATTTTCAGTCTATGGGTATTAATTCATTATATATACGACGCAAATGATGCAAACACATAATTGATTAGATAATAACCTTAAATACTTCATTTTCAATCATCTATTTGTTTCTCGTTAAAATACTGAGTAAGATATTGAAAGGGGGAGAAGTTCGGTTTTTATTGCATATATCGACGTTTCAGCCGGATTAGAGCGGTACGTGTACATCTTCCCTCCGTAATATAAACTAAAAATCAAGAACATTTTAGTTAATTCTAATGAAAATACATTGTTTTTTTTATCATTTGTATGTGAAACAACATTGTCATATGTCTTTTCTTGGATCTAAATAATACGAAACCTCGCTCAATGATTTGAAGTTAAAATCCTCAAATATGGTAAAATAGTGACTTTTTACACGTTAATCATGTAGTTTGATATTACGTAAATATATTAATTTATACAAATATTTCGATACTATTTCATGTAGTATTACGATATGTGATTTGGCCTTCAAATCTCAGAATTTCGCATAATATTACATTTTAAGCAAGTTTTCTTGCATTTTGTTTCGTACGAAAAATCATCGCATTTAGCAATATTTTGACGTTTATCATCCCCTTTTCCTTTATGTGATTTAAACAAAATATCATCGAATTAGGCAATATTTTGCCGTTTTCCACGTTTTTGTGAATTTTCAGCCTATTGGTATTAATTCATATATAAACGATAAAAATGATGCAAACACATAATTGATTAGATGATAACCTTAAATACTTCATTTTGAATCATCTATTTGTTTCTCGTTAAAATACTAAGTAAGATATTGAAAAGGGGAGAAATTCGGTTTTTATTGCATATATCGACGTTTCAGCCGGATTAGAGCGGTTTTACGTGTACATCTTCCCTCAGTAATATAAACGGAAAATCAGGAACATTTTAGTCAATTCTAATGAAAACACATTGTTTTTGTATCATTTGTATTGGAAACAACATTGTCATATGTCTTTTCTTGGATCTAAATAATACGAAACCTCGCTCAATGATTTGAAGTTAAAATCCTCAAATTTGGTAAAATAGTGACTTTTTCACGTTAATCATGTAGTTTGATATTACGTAAATATATTCATTTTTACCAATATTTCGATACTATTTCATGTAGTATCACGATACGTGATTTGGCCTTCAAATCTCAGAATTTCGCATAACATTGCAATTTAAGCAAGTTTTCTTGCATTTTGTTTCGTACGAAAAATCATCGAATTTAGCAATATTTTGACGTTTATCATCCCCTTTTCCTTTATGTGATTTAAACAAAATATCATCGAATTAGGCAATATTTTGCCGTTTTCCACGTTTTTGTGAATTTTCAGTCTATGGGTATTAATTCATATATATACGATAAAAATGATGCAAACACATAATTGATTAGATGATAACCTTAAATACTTCATTTTCAATCATCTATTTGTTTCTCGTTAAAATACTGAGTAAGATATTGAAAAGGGGAGAAGTTCGGTTTTTATTGCATATATCGACGTTTCAGCCGGATTAGAGCGGTTTTACGTGTACATCTTCCCTCGGTAATAAAAACGGAAATTCAAGAACATTTTAGTTAATTCTAATGAAAACACATAAAACACGTTTTTTTTTATCATTTGTATTGGAAACAACATTGTAATATGTCTTTTCTTGGATCTAAATAATACGAAACCTTGCTCAATTATTTGAAGTTAAAATCCTCAAATTTGGTAAAATAGTGACTTTTTCACGTTAATCATGTAGTTTGATATTACGTAAATATATTCATTTTTACCAATATTTCGATACTATTTCATGTAGTATTACGATATGTGATTTGGCCTTGAAATCTCAGAATTTCGCATAATATTGCATTTTAAGCAAGTTTTCTTTCATTTTGTTTAGTACGCAAAATCATCGAATTTAGCAATATTTTGACGTTTATCATCCCCTTCTCCTTTATGTGATTTAAACAAAATATCTTCGAATTAGGCAATATTTTGCCGTTTTTCCACGTTTTTGTGAATTTTCAGTTTATGGGTATTAATTCATTATATATACGAAAAAAATGATGCAAACACATAATTGATTAGATAATAACCTTAAATACTTCATTTTCAATCATCTATTTGTTTCTCGTTAAAATACTGAGTAAGATATTGAAAGGGGGAGAAGTTCGGTTTTTATTGCATATATCGACGTTTCAGCCGGATTAGAGTGGTTTTACGTGTACATTTTCCCTCCGTAATATAAACGGAAAATCAAAAACATTTTAGTTAATTCTAATGAAAACACATTGTTTTTTTATCATTTGTATTGGAAACAACATTGTCATATGTCTTTTCTTGGATCTAAATAATACGAAACCTCGCTCAATGATTTGAAGTTAAAATCCACAAACATGGTAAAATAGTGACTTTTTCATGTTAATCATGTAGTTTGATATTACGTAAATATACTCAGTTTTACCAATATTTCGATACTATTTCATGTAGTATTACGATATGTGATTTGGCCTTCAAATCTCAGAATTTCGCATAATATTGCATTTTAAGCAAGTTTTCTTGCATTTTGTTTGGTACGCAAAATCATCGAATTTAGCAATATTTTGACGTTTATCATCCCCTTCTCCTTTATGTGATTTAAACAAAATATCATCGAATTAGGCAATATTTTGCCGTTTTTCCACGTTTTTGTGAATTTTCAGTTTATGGGTATTAATTCATTATATATACGATAAAAATGATTCAAACACATAATTGATTAGATAATAACCTTAAATACTTCATTTTCAATCATCTATTTGTTTCTCGTTAAAATACTGAGTAAGATATTGAAAGGGGGAGAAGTTCGGTTTTTATTGCATATATCGACGTTTCAGCCGGATTAGAGCGGTTTTACGTGTACATCTTCCCTCCGTAATATAAACTAAAAATCAAGAACATTTTAGTTAATTCTAATGAAAATACATTGTTTTTTTTATCATTTGTATTGGAAACAACATTGTCATATGTCTTTTCTTGGATCTAAATAATACAAAACCTCGCTCAATGATTTGAAGTTAAAATCCTCAAATATGGTAAAATAGTGACTTTTTTACACGTTAATCATGAGTTTGATATTACGTAAATATATTCATTTTTACCAATATTTCGATACTATTTCATGTAGTATTACGATATGTGATTTGGCCTTCAAATCTCAGAATTTCGCATAATATTGCATTTTAAGCAAGTTTTCTTGCATTTTGTTTCGTACGAAAAATCATCGAATTTAGCAATATTTTGACGTTTATCATCCCCTTCTCCTTTATGTAATTTAAACAAAATATCATCGAATTAGGCAATATTTTGCCGTTTTTCCACGTTTTTGTGAATTTTCAGTTTATGGGTATTAATTCATTATATATACGATGCAAATGATGCAAACACATAATTGATTAGATAATAACCTTAAATACTTCATTTTCAATCATCTATTTGTTTCTCGTTAAAATACTGAGTAAGATATTGAAAGAGGGAGAAGTTCGGTTTTTATTGCATATATCGACGTTTCAGCCGGATTAGAGCGGTATTACGTGTACATCTTCCCTCCGTAATATAAACGAAAAATCAAGAACATTTTAGTTAATTCTAATGAAAACACATTGTTTTTTATCATTTGTATTGGAAACAACATTGTCATGTCTTTTCTTGGATCGAAATAATACGAAACCTCGCTCAATGATTTGAAGTTAAAATCCTCAAACATGGTAAAATAGTGACTTTTTCACGTTAATCATGTAGTTTGATATTACGTAAATATACTCATTTTTACCAATATTTCGATACTATTTCATGTAGTATTACGATATGTGATTTGGCCTTGAATTCTCAGAATTTCGCATAATATTGCATTTTAAGCAAGTTTTCTTGCATTTTTTTTCGTACGAAAAATCATCGAATTTAGCAATATTTTGACGTTTATCATCCCCTTTTCCTTTATGTAATTTAAACAAAATATCATCGAATTAGGCAATATTTTGCCGTTTTCCACGTTTTTGTGAATTTTCAGTCTATGGGTATTAATTCATTATATATACGACGCAAATGATGCAAACACATAATTGATTAGATAATAACCTTAAATACTTCATTTTCAATCATCTATTTGTTTCTCGTTAAAATACTGAGTAAGATATTGAAAGGGGGAGAAGTTCGGTTTTTATTGCATATATCGACGTTTCAGCCGGATTAGAGCGGTACGTGTACATCTTCCCTCCGTAATATAAACTAAAAATCAAGAACATTTTAGTTAATTCTAATGAAAATACATTGTTTTTTTTATCATTTGTATGTGAAACAACATTGTCATATGTCTTTTCTTGGATCTAAATAATACGAAACCTCGCTCAATGATTTGAAGTTAAAATCCTCAAATATGGTAAAATAGTGACTTTTTACACGTTAATCATGTAGTTTGATATTACGTAAATATATTAATTTATACAAATATTTCGATACTATTTCATGTAGTATTACGATATGTGATTTGGCCTTCAAATCTCAGAATTTCGCATAATATTACATTTTAAGCAAGTTTTCTTGCATTTTGTTTCGTACGAAAAATCATCGCATTTAGCAATATTTTGACGTTTATCATCCCCTTTTCCTTTATGTGATTTAAACAAAATATCATCGAATTAGGCAATATTTTGCCGTTTTCCACGTTTTTGTGAATTTTCAGCCTATTGGTATTAATTCATATATAAACGATAAAAATGATGCAAACACATAATTGATTAGATGATAACCTTAAATACTTCATTTTGAATCATCTATTTGTTTCTCGTTAAAATACTAAGTAAGATATTGAAAAGGGGAGAAATTCGGTTTTTATTGCATATATCGACGTTTCAGCCGGATTAGAGCGGTTTTACGTGTACATCTTCCCTCAGTAATATAAACGGAAAATCAGGAACATTTTAGTCAATTCTAATGAAAACACATTGTTTTTGTATCATTTGTATTGGAAACAACATTGTCATATGTCTTTTCTTGGATCTAAATAATACGAAACCTCGCTCAATGATTTGAAGTTAAAATCCTCAAATTTGGTAAAATAGTGACTTTTTCACGTTAATCATGTAGTTTGATATTACGTAAATATATTCATTTTTACCAATATTTCGATACTATTTCATGTAGTATCACGATACGTGATTTGGCCTTCAAATCTCAGAATTTCGCATAACATTGCAATTTAAGCAAGTTTTCTTGCATTTTGTTTCGTACGAAAAATCATCGAATTTAGCAATATTTTGACGTTTATCATCCCCTTTTCCTTTATGTGATTTAAACAAAATATCATCGAATTAGGCAATATTTTGCCGTTTTCCACGTTTTTGTGAATTTTCAGTCTATGGGTATTAATTCATATATATACGATAAAAATGATGCAAACACATAATTGATTAGATGATAACCTTAAATACTTCATTTTCAATCATCTATTTGTTTCTCGTTAAAATACTGAGTAAGATATTGAAAAGGGGAGAAGTTCGGTTTTTATTGCATATATCGACGTTTCAGCCGGATTAGAGCGGTTTTACGTGTACATCTTCCCTCGGTAATAAAAACGGAAATTCAAGAACATTTTAGTTAATTCTAATGAAAACACATAAAACACGTTTTTTTTTTATCATTTGTATTGGAAACAACATTGTAATATGTCTTTTCTTGGATCTAAATAATACGAAACCTTGCTCAATTATTTGAAGTTAAAATCCTCAAATTTGGTAAAATAGTGACTTTTTCACGTTAATCATGTAGTTTGATATTACGTAAATATATTCATTTTTACCAATATTTCGATACTATTTCATGTAGTATTACGATATGTGATTTGGCCTTGAAATCTCAGAATTTCGCATAATATTGCATTTTAAGCAAGTTTTCTTTCATTTTGTTTAGTACGCAAAATCATCGAATTTAGCAATATTTTGACGTTTATCATCCCCTTCTCCTTTATGTGATTTAAACAAAATATCTTCGAATTAGGCAATATTTTGCCGTTTTTCCACGTTTTTGTGAATTTTCAGTTTATGGGTATTAATTCATTATATATACGAAAAAAATGATGCAAACACATAATTGATTAGATAATAACCTTAAATACTTCATTTTCAATCATCTATTTGTTTCTCGTTAAAATACTGAGTAAGATATTGAAAGGGGGAGAAGTTCGGTTTTTATTGCATATATCGACGTTTCAGCCGGATTAGAGTGGTTTTACGTGTACATTTTCCCTCCGTAATATAAACGGAAAATCAAAAACATTTTAGTTAATTCTAATGAAAACACATTGTTTTTTTATCATTTGTATTGGAAACAACATTGTCATATGTCTTTTCTTGGATCTAAATAATACGAAACCTCGCTCAATGATTTGAAGTTAAAATCCACAAACATGGTAAAATAGTGACTTTTTCATGTTAATCATGTAGTTTGATATTACGTAAATATACTCAGTTTTACCAATATTTCGATACTATTTCATGTAGTATTACGATATGTGATTTGGCCTTCAAATCTCAGAATTTCGCATAATATTGCATTTTAAGCAAGTTTTCTTGCATTTTGTTTGGTACGCAAAATCATCGAATTTAGCAATATTTTGACGTTTATCATCCCCTTCTCCTTTATGTGATTTAAACAAAATATCATCGAATTAGGCAATATTTTGCCGTTTTTCCACGTTTTTGTGAATTTTCAGTTTATGGGTATTAATTCATTATATATACGATAAAAATGATTCAAACACATAATTGATTAGATAATAACCTTAAATACTTCATTTTCAATCATCTATTTGTTTCTCGTTAAAATACTGAGTAAGATATTGAAAGGGGGAGAAGTTCGGTTTTTATTGCATATATCGACGTTTCAGCCGGATTAGAGCGGTTTTACGTGTACATCTTCCCTCCGTAATATAAACTAAAAATCAAGAACATTTTAGTTAATTCTAATGAAAATACATTGTTTTTTTTATCATTTGTATTGGAAACAACATTGTCATATGTCTTTTCTTGGATCTAAATAATACAAAACCTCGCTCAATGATTTGAAGTTAAAATCCTCAAATATGGTAAAATAGTGACTTTTTTACACGTTAATCATGAGTTTGATATTACGTAAATATATTCATTTTTACCAATATTTCGATACTATTTCATGTAGTATTACGATATGTGATTTGGCCTTCAAATCTCAGAATTTCGCATAATATTGCATTTTAAGCAAGTTTTCTTGCATTTTGTTTCGTACGAAAAATCATCGAATTTAGCAATATTTTGACGTTTATCATCCCCTTCTCCTTTATGTAATTTAAACAAAATATCATCGAATTAGGCAATATTTTGCCGTTTTTCCACGTTTTTGTGAATTTTCAGTTTATGGGTATTAATTCATTATATATACGATGCAAATGATGCAAACACATAATTGATTAGATAATAACCTTAAATACTTCATTTTCAATCATCTATTTGTTTCTCGTTAAAATACTGAGTAAGATATTGAAAGAGGGAGAAGTTCGGTTTTTATTGCATATATCGACGTTTCAGCCGGATTAGAGCGGTATTACGTGTACATCTTCCCTCCGTAATATAAACGAAAAATCAAGAACATTTTAGTTAATTCTAATGAAAACACATTGTTTTTTATCATTTGTATTGGAAACAACATTGTCATGTCTTTTCTTGGATCGAAATAATACGAAACCTCGCTCAATGATTTGAAGTTAAAATTCTCAAACATGGTAAAATAGTGACTTTTTCACGTTAATCACGTAGTTTGATATTACGTAAATATACTCATTTTTACCAATATTTCGATACTATTTCATGTAGTATTACGATATGTGATTTGGCCTTCAAATCTCAGAATTTCGCATAATATTGCATTTTAAGCAAGTTTTCTTCCATTTTGTTTCGTACGAAAAATCATCGAATTTAGCAATATTTTGACGTTTATCATCCCCTTTTCCTTTATGTGATTTAAACAAAATATCATCGAATTAGGCAATATTTTGCCGTTTTCCACGTTTTTGTGAATTTTCAGTCTATGGGTATTAATTCATATATATACGATAAAAGTGATGCAAACACATAATTGATTAGATGATAACCTTAAATACTTCATTTTCAATCATCTATTTGTTTCTCGTTAAAATACTGAGTAAGATATTGAAAGGGGGAGAAGTTCGGTTTTTATTGCATATATCGACGTTTCAGCCGGATTAGAGCGGTTTTACGTGTACATCTTCCCTCCGTAATATAAACTAAAAATCAAGAACATTTTAGTTAATTCTAATGAAAACACATTGTTTTTTATCATTTGTATTGGAAACAACATTGTCATGTCTTTTCTTGGATCGAAATAATACGAAACCTCGCTCAATGATTTGAAGTTAAAATCCTCAAACATGGTAAAATAGTGACTTTTTCACGTTAATCACGTAGTTTGATATTACGTAAATATACTCATTTTTACCAATATTTTGATACTATGTCATGTAGTATTACGATATGTGATTTGGCCTTCAAATCTCAGAATTTCGCATAATATTGCATTTTAAGCAAGTTTTCTTGCATTTTGTTTCGTACGAAAAATCATCGAATTTAGCAATATTTTGACGTTTATCATCCCCTTTTCCTTTATGTGATTTAAACAAAATATCGTCGAATTAGGCAATATTTTGCCGTTTTTCCACGTTTTTGTGAATTTTCAGTTTATGGGTTTTAATTCATTATATATACGATAAAAATGATGCAAACACATAATTGATTAGATAATAACCTTAAATACTTCATTTTCAATCATCTATTTGTTTCTCGTTAAAATACTGAGTAAGATATTGAAAGGGGGAGAAGTTCGGTTTTTATTGCATATATCGACGTTTCAGCCGGATTAGAGTGGTTTTACGTGTACATTTTCCCTCCGTAATATAAACGGAAAATCAAGAACATTTTAGTTAATTCTAATGAAAACACATTGTTTTTTTATCATTTGTATTGGAAACAACATTGTCATATGTCTTTTCTTGGATCTAAATAATACGAAACCTCGCTCAATGATTTGAAGTTAAAATCCACAAACATGGTAAAATAGTGACTTTTTCATGTTAATCATGTAGTTTGATATTACGTAAATATACTCATTTTTACCAATATTTCGATACTATTTCATGTAGTATTACGATATGTGATTTGGCCTTCAAATCTCAGAATTTCGCATAATATTGCATTTTAAGCAAGTTTTCTTGCATTTTGTTTGGTACGCAAAATCATCGAATTTAGCAATATTTTGACGTTTATCATCCCCTTCTCCTTTATGTGATTTAAACAAAATATCATCGAATTAGGCAATATTTTGCCGTTTTTCCACGTTTTTGTGAATTTTCAGTTTATGGGTATTAATTCATTATATATACGATAAAAATGATTCAAACACATAATTGATTAGATAATAACCTTAAATACTTCATTTTCAATCATCTATTTGTTTCTCGTTAAAATACTGAGTAAGATATTGAAAGGGAGAGAAGTTCGGTTTTTATTGCATATATCGACGTTTCAGCCGGATTAGAGCGGTTTTACGTGTACATCTTCCCTCGGTAATAAAAACGGAAATTCAAGAACATTTTAGTTAATTCTAATGAAAACACATAAAACACGTTTTTTTTTTATCATTTGTATTGGAAACAACATTGTAATATGTCTTTTCTTGGATCTAAATAATACGAAACCTTGCTCAATTATTTGAAGTTAAAATCCTCAAATTTGGTAAAATAGTGACTTTTTCACGTTAATCATGTAGTTTGATATTACGTAAATATATTCATTTTTACCAATATTTCGATACTATTTCATGTAGTATTACGATATGTGATTTGGCCTTGAAATCTCAGAATTTCGCATAATATTGCATTTTAAGCAAGTTTTCTTTCATTTTGTTTAGTACGCAAAATCATCGAATTTAGCAATATTTTGACGTTTATCATCCCCTTCTCCTTTATGTGATTTAAACAAAATATCTTCGAATTAGGCAATATTTTGCCGTTTTTCCACGTTTTTGTGAATTTTCAGTTTATGGGTATTAATTCATTATATATACGAAAAAATGATGCAAACACATAATTGATTAGATAATAACCTTAAATACTTCATTTTCAATCATCTATTTGTTTCTCGTTAAAATACTGAGTAAGATATTGAAAGGGGGAGAAGTTCGGTTTTTATTGCATATATCGACGTTTCAGCCGGATTAGAGTGGTTTTACGTGTACATTTTCCCTCCGTAATATAAACGGAAAATCAAAAACATTTTAGTTAATTCTAATGAAAACACATTGTTTTTTTATCATTTGTATTGGAAACAACATTGTCATATGTCTTTTCTTGGATCTAAATAATACGAAACCTCGCTCAATGATTTGAAGTTAAAATCCACAAACATGGTAAAATAGTGACTTTTTCATGTTAATCATGTAGTTTGATATTACGTAAATATACTCAGTTTTACCAATATTTCGATACTATTTCATGTAGTATTACGATATGTGATTTGGCCTTCAAATCTCAGAATTTCGCATAATATTGCATTTTAAGCAAGTTTTCTTGCATTTTGTTTGGTACGCAAAATCATCGAATTTAGCAATATTTTGACGTTTATCATCCCCTTCTCCTTTATGTGATTTAAACAAAATATCATCGAATTAGGCAATATTTTGCCGTTTTTCCACGTTTTTGTGAATTTTCAGTTTATGGGTATTAATTCATTATATATACGATAAAAATGATTCAAACACATAATTGATTAGATAATAACCTTAAATACTTCATTTTCAATCATCTATTTGTTTCTCGTTAAAATACTGAGTAAGATATTGAAAGGGGGAGAAGTTCGGTTTTTATTGCATATATCGACGTTTCAGCCGGATTAGAGCGGTTTTACGTGTACATCTTCCCTCCGTAATATAAACTAAAAATCAAGAACATTTTAGTTAATTCTAATGAAAATACATTGTTTTTTTTATCATTTGTATTGGAAACAACATTGTCATATGTCTTTTCTTGGATCTAAATAATACAAAACCTCGCTCAATGATTTGAAGTTAAAATCCTCAAATATGGTAAAATAGTGACTTTTTTACACGTTAATCATGAGTTTGATATTACGTAAATATATTCATTTTTACCAATATTTCGATACTATTTCATGTAGTATTACGATATGTGATTTGGCCTTCAAATCTCAGAATTTCGCATAATATTGCATTTTAAGCAAGTTTTCTTGCATTTTGTTTCGTACGAAAAATCATCGAATTTAGCAATATTTTGACGTTTATCATCCCCTTCTCCTTTATGTAATTTAAACAAAATATCATCGAATTAGGCAATATTTTGCCGTTTTTCCACGTTTTTGTGAATTTTCAGTTTATGGGTATTAATTCATTATATATACGATGCAAATGATGCAAACACATAATTGATTAGATAATAACCTTAAATACTTCATTTTCAATCATCTATTTGTTTCTCGTTAAAATACTGAGTAAGATATTGAAAGAGGGAGAAGTTCGGTTTTTATTGCATATATCGACGTTTCAGCCGGATTAGAGCGGTATTACGTGTACATCTTCCCTCCGTAATATAAACGAAAAATCAAGAACATTTTAGTTAATTCTAATGAAAACACATTGTTTTTTATCATTTGTATTGGAAACAACATTGTCATGTCTTTTCTTGGATCGAAATAATACGAAACCTCGCTCAATGATTTGAAGTTAAAATTCTCAAACATGGTAAAATAGTGACTTTTTCACGTTAATCACGTAGTTTGATATTACGTAAATATACTCATTTTTACCAATATTTCGATACTATTTCATGTAGTATTACGATATGTGATTTGGCCTTCAAATCTCAGAATTTCGCATAATATTGCATTTTAAGCAAGTTTTCTTCCATTTTGTTTCGTACGAAAAATCATCGAATTTAGCAATATTTTGACGTTTATCATCCCCTTTTCCTTTATGTGATTTAAACAAAATATCATCGAATTAGGCAATATTTTGCCGTTTTCCACGTTTTTGTGAATTTTCAGTCTATGGGTATTAATTCATATATATACGATAAAAGTGATGCAAACACATAATTGATTAGATGATAACCTTAAATACTTCATTTTCAATCATCTATTTGTTTCTCGTTAAAATACTGAGTAAGATATTGAAAGGGGGAGAAGTTCGGTTTTTATTGCATATATCGACGTTTCAGCCGGATTAGAGCGGTTTTACGTGTACATCTTCCCTCCGTAATATAAACTAAAAATCAAGAACATTTTAGTTAATTCTAATGAAAACACATTGTTTTTTATCATTTGTATTGGAAACAACATTGTCATGTCTTTTCTTGGATCGAAATAATACGAAACCTCGCTCAATGATTTGAAGTTAAAATCCTCAAACATGGTAAAATAGTGACTTTTTCACGTTAATCACGTAGTTTGATATTACGTAAATATACTCATTTTTACCAATATTTTGATACTATGTCATGTAGTATTACGATATGTGATTTGGCCTTCAAATCTCAGAATTTCGCATAATATTGCATTTTAAGCAAGTTTTCTTGCATTTTGTTTCGTACGAAAAATCATCGAATTTAGCAATATTTTGACGTTTATCATCCCCTTTTCCTTTATGTGATTTAAACAAAATATCGTCGAATTAGGCAATATTTTGCCGTTTTTCCACGTTTTTGTGAATTTTCAGTTTATGGGTTTTAATTCATTATATATACGATAAAAATGATGCAAACACATAATTGATTAGATAATAACCTTAAATACTTCATTTTCAATCATCTATTTGTTTCTCGTTAAAATACTGAGTAAGATATTGAAAGGGGGAGAAGTTCGGTTTTTATTGCATATATCGACGTTTCAGCCGGATTAGAGTGGTTTTACGTGTACATTTTCCCTCCGTAATATAAACGGAAAATCAAGAACATTTTAGTTAATTCTAATGAAAACACATTGTTTTTTTATCATTTGTATTGGAAACAACATTGTCATATGTCTTTTCTTGGATCTAAATAATACGAAACCTCGCTCAATGATTTGAAGTTAAAATCCACAAACATGGTAAAATAGTGACTTTTTCATGTTAATCATGTAGTTTGATATTACGTAAATATACTCATTTTTACCAATATTTCGATACTATTTCATGTAGTATTACGATATGTGATTTGGCCTTCAAATCTCAGAATTTCGCATAATATTGCATTTTAAGCAAGTTTTCTTGCATTTTGTTTGGTACGCAAAATCATCGAATTTAGCAATATTTTGACGTTTATCATCCCCTTCTCCTTTATGTGATTTAAACAAAATATCATCGAATTAGGCAATATTTTGCCGTTTTTCCACGTTTTTGTGAATTTTCAGTTTATGGGTATTAATTCATTATATATACGATAAAAATGATTCAAACACATAATTGATTAGATAATAACCTTAAATACTTCATTTTCAATCATCTATTTGTTTCTCGTTAAAATACTGAGTAAGATATTGAAAGGGAGAGAAGTTCGGTTTTTATTGCATATATCGACGTTTCAGCCGGATTAGAGCGGTTTTACGTGTACATCTTCCCTCCGTAATATAAACTAAAAATCAAGAACATTTTAGTTAATTCTAATGAAAATACATTGTTTTTTTTATCATTTGTATTGGAAACAACATTGTCATATGTCTTTTCTTGGATCTAAATAATACGAAACCTCGCTCAATGATTTAAAGTTAAAATCCTCAAATATGGTAAAATAGTGACTTTTTTACACGTTAATCATGAGTTTGATATTACGTAAATATATTCATTTTTACCAATATTTCGATACTATTTCATGTAGTATTACGATATGTGATTTGGCCTTCAAATCTCAGAATTTCGCATATTGCATTTTAAGCAAGTTTTCTTGCATTTTGTTTCGTACGAAAAATCATCGAATTTAGCAATATTTTGACGTTTATCATCCCCTTCTCCTTTATGTAATTTAAACAAAATATCATCGAATTAGGCAATATTTTGCCGTTTTTCCACGTTTTTGTGAATTTTCAGTTTATGGGTATTAATTCATTATATATACGATGCAAATGATGCAAACACATAATTGATTAGATAATAACCTTAAATACTTCATTTTCAATCATCTATTTGTTTCTCGTTAAAATACTGAGTAAGATATTGAAAGAGGGAGAAGTTCGGTTTTTATTGCATATATCGACGTTTCAGCCGGATTAGAGCGGTTTTACGTGTACATCTTCCCTCCGTAATATAAACGAAAAATCAAGAACATTTTAGTTAATTCTAATGAAAACACATTGTTTTTTATCATTTGTATTGGAAACAACATTGTCATATGTCTTTTCTTGGATCGAAATAATACGAAACCTCGCTCAATGATTTGAAGTTAAAATCCTCAAACATGATAAAATAGTGACTTTTTCACGTTAATCATGTAGTTTGATATTACGTAAATATATTCATTTTTACCAATATTTCGATACTATTTCATGTAGTATTACGATATGTGATTTGGCCTTGAATTCTCAGAATTTCGCATAACATTGCAATTTAAGCAAGTTTTCTTGCATTTTGTTTCGTACGAAAAATCATCGAATTTAGCAATATTTTGACGTTTATCATCCCCTTTTCCTTTATGTGATTTAAACAAAATATCATCGAATTAGGCAATATTTTGCCGTTTTCCACGTTTTTGTGAATTTTCAGTCTATGGGTATTAATTCATATATATACGATAAAAATGATGCAAACACATAATTGATTAGATGATAACCTTAAATACTTCATTTTCAATCATCTATTTGTTTCTCGTTAAAATACTGAGTAAGATATTGAAAGGGGGAGAAGTTCGGTTTTTATTGCATATATCGACGTTTCAGCCGGATTAGAGCGGTACGTGTACATCTTCCCTCCGTAATATAAACTAAAAATCAAGAACATTTTAGTTAATTCTAATGAAAATACATTGTTTTTTTTATCATTTGTATGTGAAACAACATTGTCATATGTCTTTTCTTGGATCTAAATAATACGAAACCTCGCTCAATGATTTGAAGTTAAAATCCTCAAATATGGTAAAATAGTGACTTTTTACACGTTAATCATGTAGTTTGATATTACGTAAATATATTAATTTTTACCAATATTTCGATACTATTTCATGTAGTATTACGATATGTGATTTGGCCTTCAAATCTCAGAATTTCGCATAATATTGCATTTTAAGCAAGTTTTCTTGCATTTTGTTTCGTACGAAAAATCATCGCATTTAGCAATATTTTGACGTTTATCATCCCCTTTTCCTTTATGTGATTTAAACAAAATATCATCGAATTAGGCAATATTTTGCCGTTTTCCACGTTTTTGTGAATTTTCAGCCTATTGGTATTAATTCATATATATACGATAAAAATGATGCAAACACATAATTGATTAGATGATAACCTTAAATACTTCATTTTGAATCATCTATTTGTTTCTCGTTAAAATTCTGAGTAAGATATTGAAAAGGGGAGAAATTCGGTTTTTATTGCATATAGCGACGTTTCAGCCGGATTAGAGCGGTTTTACGTGTACATCTTCCCTCAGTAATATAAACGGAAAATCAGGAACATTTTAGTCAATTCTAATGAAAACACATTGTTTTTGTATCATTTGTATTGGAAACAACATTGTAATATGTCTTTTCTTGGATCTAAATAATACGAAACCTTGCTCAATTATTTGAAGTTAAAATCCTCAAATTTGGTAAAATAGTGACTTTTTCACGTTAATCATGTAGTTTGATATTACGTAAATATATTCATTTTTACCAATATTTCGATACTATTTCATGTAGTATTACGATATGTGATTTGGCCTTGAAATCTCAGAATTTCGCATAATATTGCATTTTAAGCAAGTTTTCTTTCATTTTGTTTAGTACGCAAAATCATCGAATTTAGCAATATTTTGACGTTTATCATCCCCTTCTCCTTTATGTGATTTAAACAAAATATCTTCGAATTAGGCAATATTTTGCCGTTTTTCCACGTTTTTGTGAATTTTCAGTTTATGGGTATTAATTCATTATATATACGAAAAAAATGATGCAAACACATAATTGATTAGATAATAACCTTAAATACTTCATTTTCAATCATCTATTTGTTTCTCGTTAAAATACTGAGTAAGATATTGAAAGGGGGAGAAGTTCGGTTTTTATTGCATATATCGACGTTTCAGCCGGATTAGAGCGGTTTTACGTGTACATCTTCCCTCCGTAATATAAACGGAAAATCAAGAACATTTTAGTTAATTCTAATGAAAACACATTGTTTTTTTATCATTTGTATTGGAAACAACATTGTCATATGTCTTTTCTTGGATCTAAATAATACGAAACCTCGCTCAATGATTTGAAGTTAAAATCCACAAACATGGTAAAATAGTGACTTTTTCATGTTAATCATGTAGTTTGATATTACGTAAATATACTCAGTTTTACCAATATTTCGATACTATTTCATGTAGTATTACGATATGTGATTTGGCCTTCAAATCTCAGAATTTCGCATAATATTGCATTTTAAGCAAGTTTTCTTGCATTTTGTTTGGTACGCAAAATCATCGAATTTAGCAATATTTTGACGTTTATCATCCCCTTCTCCTTTATGTGATTTAAACAAAATATCATCGAATTAGGCAATATTTTGCCGTTTTTCCACGTTTTTGTGAATTTTCAGTTTATGGGTATTAATTCATTATATATACGATAAAAATGATTCAAACACATAATTGATTAGATAATAACCTTAAATACTTCATTTTCAATCATCTATTTGTTTCTCGTTAAAATACTGAGTAAGATATTGAAAGGGGGAGAAGTTCGGTTTTTATTGCATATATCGACGTTTCAGCCGGATTAGAGCGGTTTTACGTGTACATCTTCCCTCCGTAATATAAACTAAAAATCAAGAACATTTTAGTTAATTCTAATGAAAATACATTGTTTTTTTTATCATTTGTATTGGAAACAACATTGTCATATGTCTTTTCTTGGATCTAAATAATACGAAACCTCGCTCAATGATTTGAAGTTAAAATCCTCAAATATGGTAAAATAGTGACTTTTTTACACGTTAATCATGAGTTTGATATTACGTAAATATATTCATTTTTACCAATATTTCGATACTATTTCATGTAGTATTACGATATGTGATTTGGCCTTCAAATCTCAGAATTTCGCATAATATTGCATTTTAAGCAAGTTTTCTTGCATTTTGTTTCGTACGAAAAATCATCGAATTTAGCAATATTTTGACGTTTATCATCCCCTTCTCCTTTATGTAATTTAAACAAAATATCATCGAATTAGGCAATATTTTGCCGTTTTTCCACGTTTTTGTGAATTTTCAGTTTATGGGTATTAATTCATTATATATACGATGCAAATGATGCAAACACATAATTGATTAGATAATAACCTTAAATACTTCATTTTCAATCATCTATTTGTTTCTCGTTAAAATACTGAGTAAGATATTGAAAGAGGGAGAAGTTCGGTTTTTATTGCATATATCGACGTTTCAGCCGGATTAGAGCGGTTTTACGTGTACATCTTCCCTCCGTAATATAAACGAAAAATCAAGAACATTTTAGTTAATTCTAATGAAAACACATTGTTTTTTATCATTTGTATTGGAAACAACATTGTCATATGTCTTTTCTTGGATCGAAATAATACGAAACCTCGCTCAATGATTTGAAGTTAAAATCCTCAAACATGATAAAATAGTGACTTTTTCACGTTAATCATGTAGTTTGATATTACGTAAATATATTCATTTTTACCAATATTTCGATACTATTTCATGTAGTATTACGATATGTGATTTGGCCTTGAATTCTCAGAATTTCGCATAACATTGCAATTTAAGCAAGTTTTCTTGCATTTTGTTTCGTACGAAAAATCATCGAATTTAGCAATATTTTGACGTTTATCATCCCCTTTTCCTTTATGTGATTTAAACAAAATATCATCGAATTAGGCAATATTTTGCCGTTTTCCACGTTTTTGTGAATTTTCAGTCTATGGGTATTAATTCATATATATACGATAAAAATGATGCAAACACATAATTGATTAGATGATAACCTTAAATACTTCATTTTCAATCATCTATTTCTTTCTCGTTAAAATACTGAGTAAGATATTGAAAGGGGGAGAAGTTCGGTTTTTATTGCATATATCGACGTTTCAGCCGGATTAGAGCGGTCCGTGTACATCTTCCCTCCGTAATATAAACTAAAAATCAAGAACATTTTAGTTAATTCTAATGAAAATACATTGTTTTTTTTATCATTTGTATGTGAAACAACATTGTCATATGTCTTTTCTTGGATCTAAATAATACGAAACCTCGCTCAATGATTTGAAGTTAAAATCCTCAAATATGGTAAAATAGTGACTTTTTACACGTTAATCATGTAGTTTGATATTACGTAAATATATTAATTTTTACCAATATTTCGATACTATTTCATGTAGTATTACGATATGTGATTTGGCCTTCAAATCTCAGAATTTCGCATAATATTGCATTTTAAGCAAGTTTTCTTGCATTTTGTTTCGTACGAAAAATCATCGCATTTAGCAATATTTTGACGTTTATCATCCCCTTTTCCTTTATGTGATTTAAACAAAATATCATCGAATTAGGCAATATTTTGCCGTTTTCCACGTTTTTGTGAATTTTCAGCCTATTGGTATTAATTCATATATATACGATAAAAATGATGCAAACACATAATTGATTAGATGATAACCTTAAATACTTCATTTTGAATCATCTATTTGTTTCTCGTTAAAATACTGAGTAAGATATTGAAAAGGGGAGAAATTCGGTTTTTATTGCATATATCGACGTTTCAGCCGGATTAGAGCGGTTTTACGTGTACATCTTCCCTCAGTAATATAAACGGAAAATCAGGAACACTTTAGTCAATTCTAATGAAAACACATTGTTTTTGTATCATTTGTATTGGAAACAACATTGTAATATGTCTTTTCTTGGATCTAAATAATACGAAACCTTGCTCAATTATTTGAAGTTAAAATCCTCAAATTTGGTAAAATAGTGACTTTTTCACGTTAATCATGTAGTTTGATATTACGTAAATATATTCATTTTTACCAATATTTCGATACTATTTCATGTAGTATTACGATATGTGATTTGGCCTTGAAATCTCAGAATTTCGCATAATATTGCATTTTAAGCAAGTTTTCTTTCATTTTGTTTAGTACGCAAAATCATCGAATTTAGCAATATTTTGACGTTTATCATCCCCTTCTCCTTTATGTGATTTAAACAAAATATCTTCGAATTAGGCAATATTTTGCCGTTTTTCCACGTTTTTGTGAATTTTCAGTTTATGGGTATTAATTCATTATATATACGAAAAAAATGATGCAAACACATAATTGATTAGATAATAACCTTAAATACTTCATTTTCAATCATCTATTTGTTTCTCGTTAAAATACTGAGTAAGATATTGAAAGGGGGAGAAGTTCGGTTTTTATTGCATATATCGACGTTTCAGCCGGATTAGAGCGGTTTTACGTGTACATCTTCCCTCCGTAATATAAACGAAAAATCAAGAACATTTTAGTTAATTCTAATGAAAACACATTGTTTTTTATCATTTGTATTGGAAACAACATTGTCATATGTCTTTTCTTGGATCGAAATAATACGAAACCTCGCTCAATGATTTGAAGTTAAAATCCTCAAACATGATAAAATAGTGACTTTTTCACGTTAATCATGTAGTTTGATATTACGTAAATATATTCATTTTTACCAATATTTCGATACTATTTCATGTAGTATTACGATATGTGATTTGGCCTTGAATTCTCAGAATTTTGCATAACATTGCAATTTAAGCAAGTTTTCTTGCATTTTGTTTCGTACGAAAAATCATCGAATTTAGCAATATTTTGACGTTTATCATCCCCTTTTCCTTTATGTGATTTAAACAAAATATCATCGAATTAGGCAATATTTTGCCGTTTTCCACGTTTTTGTGAATTTTCAGTCTATGGGTATTAATTCATATATATACGATAAAAATTATGCAAACACATAATTGATTAGATGATAACCTTAAATACTTCATTTTCAATCATCTATTTGTTTCTCGTTAAAATACTGAGTAAGATATTGAAAGGGGGAGAAGTTCGGTTTTTATTGCATATATCGACGTTTCAGCCGGATTAGAGCGGTACGTGTACATCTTCCCTCCGTAATATAAACTAAAAATCAAGAACATTTTAGTTAATTCTAATGAAAATACATTGTTTTTTTTATCATTTGTATGTGAAAAACATTGTCATATATCTTTTCTTGGATCTAAATAATACGAAACCTCGCTCAATGATTTGAAGTTAAAATCCTCAAATATGGTAAAATAGTGACTTTTTACACGTTAATCATGTAGTTTGATATTACGTAAATATATTAATTTTTACAAATATTTCGATACTATTTCATGTAGTATTACGATATGTGATTTGGCCTTCAAATCTCAGAATTTCGCATAATATTGCATTTTAAGCAAGTTTTCTTGCATTTTGTTTCGTACGAAAAATCATCGCATTTAGCAATATTTTGACGCAATATCATCCCCTTCTCCTTTATGTGATTTAAAAAAAATATCATCGAATTAGGCAATATTTTGCCGTTTTTCCACGTTTTTGTGAATTTTCAGTTTGTGGGTATTAATTCATTATATATACGATAAAAATGATGCAAACACATAATTGATTAGATAATAACCTTAAATACTTCATTTTCAATCATCTATTTGTTTCTCGTTAAAATACTGAGTAAGATATTGAAAGGGGGAGAAGTTCGGTTTTTATTGCATATATCGACGTTTCAGCCGGATTAGAGCGGTACGTGTACATCTTCCCTCCGTAATATAAACTAAAAATCAAGAACATTTTAGTTAATTCTAATGAAAATACATTGTTTTTTTTATCATTTGTATTGGAAACAACATTGTCATATGTCTTTTCTTGGATCTAAATAATACGAAACCTCGCTCAATGATTTGAAGTTAAAATCCTCAAATATGGTAAAATAGTGACTTTTTACACGTTAATCATGTAGTTTGATATTACGTAAATATATTAATTTTTATCAATATTTCGATACTATTTCATGTAGTATTACGATATGTGATTTGGCCTTCAAATCTCAGAATTTCGCATAATTTTAAGCAAGTTTCAATCTCAGAATTTTCGCATAACATTTTAAGCAAGTTTTCTTGCATTTTGTTTCGTACGAAAAATCATCGCATTTAGCAATATTTTGACGTTTATCATCCCCTTTTCCTTGATGTGATTTAAACAAAATATCATCGAATTAGGCAATATTTTGCCGTTTTCCACGTTTTTGTGAATTTTCAGCCTATTGGTATTAATTCATATATATACGATAAAAATGATGCAAACACATAATTGATTAGATGATAACCTTAAATACTTCATTTTGAATCATCTATTTGTTTCTCGTTAAAATACTGAGTAAGATATTGAAAAGGGGAGAAATTCGGTTTTTATTGCATATATCGACGTTTCAGCCGGATTAGAGCGGTTTTACGTGTACATCTTCCCTCAGTAATATAAACGGAAAATCAAGAACATTTTAGTTAATTCTAATGAAAACACATAAAACACGTTTTTTTTATCATTTGTATTGGAAACAACATTGTAATATGTCTTTTCTTGGATCTAAATAATACGAAACCTTGCTCAATTATTTGAAGTTAAAATCCTCAAATTTTGTAAAATAGTGACTTTTTCACGTTAATCATGTAGTTTGATATTACGTAAATATATTCATTTTTACCAATATTTCGATACTATTTCATGTAGTATTACGATATGTGATTTGGCCTTGAATTCTCAGAATTTCGCATAACATTGCAATTTAAGCAAGTTTTCTTGCATTTTGTTTCGTACGAAAAATCATCGAATTTAGCAATATTTTGACGTTTTCCACGTTTTTGTGAATTTTCAGTCTATGGGCATTAATTCATATATATACGATAAAAATGATGCAAACACATAATTGATCAGATGATAACCTTAAATACTTCATTTTCAATCATCTATTTGTTTCTCGTTAAAATACTGAGTAAGATATTGAAAGGGGGAGAAGTTCGGTTTTTATTGCATATATCGACGTTTCAGCCGGATTAGAGCGGTTTTACGTGTACATCTTCCCTCCGTAATATAAACTAAAAATCAAGAACATTTTAGTTAATTCTAATGAAAATACATTGTTTTTTTTATCATTTGTATTGGAAACAACATTGTCATATGTCTTTTCTTGGATCTAAATAATACGAAACCTCGCTCAATGATTTGAAGTTAAAATCCTCAAATATGGTAAAATAGTGACTTTTTTACACGTTAATCATGAGTTTGATATTACGTAAATATATTCATTTTTACCAATATTTCGATACTATTTCATGTAGTATTACGATATGTGATTTGGCCTTCAAATCTCAGAATTTCGCATAATATTGCATTTTAAGCAAGTTTTCTTGCATTTTGTTTCGTACGAAAAATCATCGAATTTAGCAATATTTTGACGTTTATCATCCCCTTCTCCTTTATGTGATTTAAAAAAAATATCATCGAATTAGGCAATATTTTGCCGTTTTTCCACGTTTTTGTGAATTTTCAGTTTATGGGTATTAATTCATTATATATACGATAAAAATGATGCAAACACATAATTGATTAGATAATAACCTTAAATACTTCATTTTCAATCATCTATTTGTTTCTCGTTAAAATACTGAGTAAGATATTGAAAGGGGGAGAAGTTCGGTTTTTATTGCATATATCGACGTTTCAGCCGGATTAGAGCGGTACGTGTACATCTTCCCTCCGTAATATAAACTAAAAATCAAGAACATTTTAGTTAATTCTAATGAAAATACATTGTTTTTTTTTATCATTTGTATTGGAAACAACATTGTCATATGTCTTTTCTTGGATCTAAATAATACGAAACCTCGCTCAATGATTTGAAGTTAAAATCCTCAAATATGGTAAAATAGTGACTTTTTACACGTTAATCATGTAGTTTGATATTACGTAAATATATTAATTTTTACAAATATTTCGATACTATTTCATGTAGTATTACGATATGTGATTTGGCCTTCAAATCTCAGAATTTCGCATAATATTGCATTTTAAGCAAGTTTTCTTGCATTTTGTTTCGTACGAAAAATCATCGCATTTAGCAATATTTTGACGTTTATCATCCCCTTTTCCTTGATGTGATTTAAACAAAATATCATCGAATTAGGCAATATTTTGCCGTTTTCCACGTTTTTGTGAATTTTCAGCCTATTGGTATTAATTCATATATATACGATAAAAATGATGCAATCACATAATTGATTAGATGATAACCTTAAATACTTCATTTTGAATCATCTATTTGTTTCTCGTTAAAATACTGAGTAAGATATTGAAAAGGGGAGAAATTCGGTTTTTATTGCATATATCGACGTTTCAGCCGGATTAGAGCGGTTTTACGTGTACATCTTCCCTCAGTAATATAAACGGAAAATCAGGAACATTTTAGTCAATTCTAATGAAAACACATTGTTTTTGTATCATTTGTATTGGAAACAACATTGTCATATGTCTTTTCTTGGATCTAAATAATACGAAACCTCGCTCAATGATTTGAAGTTAAAATCCTCAAATTTGGTATAATAGTGACTTTTTCACGTTAATCATGTAGTTTGATATTACGTAAATATATTCATTTTTACCAATATTTCGATACTATTTCATGTAGTATCACGATACGTGATTTGGCCTTCAAATCTCAGAATTTCGCATAACATTGCAATTTAAGCAAGTTTTCTTGCATTTTGTTTCGTACGAAAAATCATCGAATTTAGCAATATTTTGACGTTTATCATCCCCTTCTCCTTTATGTGATTTAAAAAAAATATCATCGAATTAGGCAATATTTTGCCGTTTTTCCACGTTTTTGTGAATTTTCAGTTTATGGGTATTAATTCATTATATATACGATAAAAATGATGCAAACACATAATTGATTAGATAATAACCTTAAATACTTCATTTTCAATCATCTATTTGTTTCTCGTTAAAATACTGAGTAAGATATTTAAAGGGGAGAAGTTCGGTTTTTATTGCATATATCGACGTTTCAGCCGGATTAGAGCGGTACGTGTACATCTTCCCTCCGTAATATAAACTAAAAATCAAGAACATTTTAGTTAATTCTAATGAAAATACATTGTTTTTTTTTATCATTTGTATTGGAAACAACATTGTCATATGTCTTTTCTTGGATCTAAATAATACGAAACCTCGCTCAATGATTTGAAGTTAAAATCCTCAAATATGGTAAAATAGTGACTTTTTACACGTTAATCATGTAGTTTGATATTACGTAAATATATTAATTTTTACAAATATTTCGATACTATTTCATGTAGTATTACGATATGTGATTTGGCCTTCAAATCTCAGAATTTCGCATAATATTGCATTTTAAGCAAGTTTTCTTGCATTTTGTTTCGTACGAAAAATCATCGCATTTAGCAATATTTTGACGTTTATCATCCCCTTTTCCTTGATGTGATTTAAACAAAATATCATCGAATTAGGCAATATTTTGCCGTTTTCCACGTTTTTGTGAATTTTCAGCCTATTGGTATTAATTCATATATATACGATAAAAATGATGCAAACACATAATTGATTAGATGATAACCTTAAATACTTCATTTTGAATCATCTATTTGTTTCTCGTTAAAATACTGAGTAAGATATTGAAAAGGGGAGAAATTCGGTTTTTATTGCATATATCGACGTTTCAGCCGGATTAGAGCGGTTTTACGTGTACATCTTCCCTCAGTAATATAAACGGAAAATCAGGAACATTTTAGTCAATTCTAATGAAAACACATTGTTTTTGTATCATTTGTATTGGAAACAACATTGTCATATGTCTTTTCTTGGATCTAAATAATACGAAACCTCGCTCAATGATTTGAAGTTAAAATCCTCAAATTTGGTATAATAGTGACTTTTTCACGTTAATCATGTAGTTTGATATTACGTAAATATATTCATTTTTACCAATATTTCGATACTATTTCATGTAGTATCACGATACGTGATTTGGCCTTCAAATCTCAGAATTTCGCATAACATTGCAATTTAAGCAAGTTTTCTTGCATTTTGTTTCGTACGAAAAATCATCGAATTTAGCAATATTTTGACGTTTATCATCCCCTTCTCCTTTATGTGATTTAAAAAAAATATCATCGAATTAGGCAATATTTTGCCGTTTTTCCACGTTTTTGTGAATTTTCAGTTTATGGGTATTAATTCATTATATATACGATGCAAATGATGCAAACACATAATTGATTAGATAATAACCTTAAATACTTCATTTTCAATCATCTATTTGTTTCTCGTTAAAATACTGAGTAAGATATTGAAAGGGGGAGAAGTTCGGTTTTTATTGCATATATCGACGTTTCAGCCGGATTAGAGCGGTTTTACGTGTACATCTTCCCTCCGTAATATAAACGAAAAATCAAGAACATTTTAGTTAATTCTAATGAAAACACATTGTTTTTTATCATTTGTATTGGAAACAACATTGTCATATGTCTTTTCTTGGATCGAAATAATACGAAACCTCGCTCAATGATTTGAAGTTAAAATCCTCAATCATGATAAAATAGTGACTTTTTCACGTTAATCATGTAGTTTGATATTACGTAAATATATTCATTTTTACCAATATTTCGATACTATTTCATGTAGTATTACGATATGTGATTTGGCCTTGAATTCTCAGAATTTCGCATAACATTGCAATTTAAGCAAGTTTTCTTGCATTTTGTTTCGTACGAAAAATCATCGAATTTAGCAATATTTTGACGTTTATCATCCCCTTTTCCTTTATGTGATTTAAACAAAATATCATCGAATTAGGCAATATTTTGCCGTTTTCCACGTTTTTGTGAATTTTCAGTCTATGGGTATTAATTCATATATATACGATAAAAATGATGCAAACACATAATTGATTAGATGATAACCTTAAATACTTCATTTTCAATCATCTATTTGTTTCTCGTTAAAATACTGAGTAAGATATTGAAAGGGGGAGAAGTTCGGTTTTTATTGCATATATCGACTTTTCAGCCGGATTAGAGCGGTTTTACGTGTACATCTTCCCTCCGTAATATAAACTAAAAATCAAGAACATTTTAGTTAATTCTAATGAAAATACATTTTTTTTTTTATCATTTGTATTGGAAACAACATTGTCATATGTCTTTTCTTGGATCTAAATAATACGAAACCTCGCTCAATGATTTGAAGTTAAAATCCTCAAATATGGTAAAATAGTGACTTTTTTACACGTTAATCATGAGTTTGATATTACGTAAATATATTCATTTTTACCAATATTTCGATACTATTTCATGTAGTATTACGATATGTGATTTGGCCTTCAAATCTCAGAATTTCGCATAATATTGCATTTTAAGCAAGTTTTCTTGCATTTTGTTTCGTACGAAAAATCATCAAATTTAGCAATATTTTGACGTTTATCATCCCCTTCTCCTTTATGTGATTTAAAAAAAATATCATCGAATTAGGCAATATTTTGCCGTTTTTCCACGTTTTTGTGAATTTTCAGTTTATGGGTATTAATTCATTATATATACGATAAAAATGATGCAAACACATAATTGATTAGATAATAACCTTAAATACTTCATTTTCAATCATCTATTTGTTTCTCGTTAAAATACTGAGTAAGATATTGAAAGGGGGAGAAGTTCGGTTTTTATTGCATATATCGACGTTTCAGCCGGATTAGAGCGGTACGTGTACATCTTCCCTCCGTAATATAAACTAAAAATCAAGAACATTTTAGTTAATTCTAATGAAAATACATTGTTTTTTTATCATTTGTATTGGAAACAACATTGCCATATGTCTTTTCTTGGATCTAAATAATACGAAACCTCGCTCAATGATTTGAAGTTAAAATCCTCAAATATGGTAAAATAGTGACTTTTTACACGTTAATCATGTAGTTTGATATTACGTAAATATATTAATTTTTACAAATATTTCGATACTATTTCATGTAGTATTACGATATGTGATTTGGCCTTCAAATCTCAGAATTTCGCATAATATTGCATTTTAAGCAAGTTTTCTTGCATTTTGTTTCGTACGAAAAATCATCGCATTTAGCAATATTTTGACGTTTATCATCCCCTTTTCCTTGATGTGATTTAAACAAAATATCATCGAATTAGGCAATATTTTGCCGTTTTCCACGTTTTTGTGAATTTTCAGCCTATTGGTATTAATTCATATATATACGATAAAAATGATGCAAACACATAATTGATTAGATGATAACCTTAAATACTTCATTTTGAATCATCTATTTGTTTCTCGTAAAAATACTGAGTAAGATATTGACAAGGGGAGAAATTCGGTTTTTATTGCATATATCGACGTTTCAGCCGGATTAGAGCGGTTTTACGTGTACATCTTCCCTCAGTAATATAAACGGAAAATCAGGAACATTTTAGTCAATTCTAATGAAAACACATTGTTTTTGTATCATTTGTATTGGAAACAACATTGTCATATGTCTTTTCTTGGATCTAAATAATACGAAACCTCGCTCAATGATTTGAAGTTAAAATCCTCAAATTTGGTAAAATAGTGACTTTTTCATGTTAATCATGTAGTTTGATATTACGTAAATATATTCATTTTTACCAATATTTCGATACTATTTCATGTAGTATCACGATACGTGATTTGGCCTTCAAATCTCAGAATTTCGCATAACATTGCAATTTAAGCAAGTTTTCTTGCATTTTGTTTCGTACGAAAAATCATCGAATTTAGCAATATTTTGACGTTTATCATCCCCTTTTCCTTTATGTGATTTAAACAAAATATCATCGAATTAGGCTATATTTTGCCGTTTTCCACGTTTTTGTGAATTTTCAGTTTATGGGTATTAATTCATATATATACGATAAAAATGATGCAAACACATAATTGATTAGATGATAACCTTAAATACTTCATTTTCAATCATCTATTTGTTTCTCGTTAAAATACTGAGTAAGATATTGAAAAGGGGAGAAGTTCGGTTTTTATTGCATATATCGACGTTTCAGCCGGATTAGAGCGGTTTTACGTGTACATCTTCCCTCGGTAATATAAATGGAAAATCAAGAACATTTTAGTTAATTCTAATGAAAACACATAAAACACGTTTTTTTTTTATCATTTGTATTGGAAACAACATTGTAATATGTCTTTTCTTGGATCTAAATAATACGAAACCTTGCTCAATTATTTGAAGTTAAAATCCTCAAATTTGGTAAAATAGTGACTTTTTCACGTTAATCATGTAGTTTGATATTACGTAAATATATTCATTTTTACCAATATTTCTATACTATTTCATGTAGTATTACGATATGTGATTTGGCCTTGAAATCTCAGAATTTCGCATAATATTGCATTTTAAGCAAGTTTTCTTGCATTTTGTTTGGTACGCAAAATCATCGAATTTAGCAATATTTTGACGTTTATCATCCCCTTCTCCTTTATGTGATTTAAACAAAATATCATCGAATTAGGCAATATTTTGCCGTTTTTCCACGTTTTTGTGAATTTTCATTTTATGGGTATTAATTCATTATATATACGATAAAAATGATGCAAACACATAATTGATTAGATAATAACCTTAAATACTTCATTTTCAATCATCTATTTGTTTCTCGTTAAAATACTGAGTAAGATATTGAAAGGGGGAGAAGTTCGGTTTTTATTGCATATATCGACGTTTCAGCCGGATTAGAGCGGTACGTGTACATCTTCCCTCCGTAATATAAACTAAAAATCAAGAACATTTTAGTTAATTCTAATGAAAATACATTGTTTTTTTTATCATTTGTATTGGAAACAACATTGTCATATGTCTTTTCTTGGATCTAAATAATACGAAACCTCGCTCAATGATTTGAAGTTAAAATCCTCAAATATGGTAAAATAGTGACTTTTTACACGTTAATCATGTAGTTTGATATTACGTAAATATATTAATTTTTACAAATATTTCGATACTATTTCATGTAGTATTACGATATGTGATTTGGCCTTCAAATCTCAGAATTTCGCATAATATTGCATTTTAAGCAAGTTTTCTTGCATTTTGTTTCGTACGAAAAATCATCGCATTTAGCAATATTTTGACGTTTATCATCCCCTTTTCCTTGATGTGATTTAAACAAAAAATCATCGAATTAGGCAATATTTTGCCGTTTTCCACGTTTTTGTGAATTTTCAGCCTATTGGTATTAATTCATATATATACGATAAAAATGATGCAAACACATAATTGATTAGATGATAACCTTAAATACTTCATTTTGAATCATCTATTTGTTTCTCGTTAAAATACTGAGTAAGATATTGAAAAGGGGAGAAATTCGGTTTTTATTGCATATATCGACGTTTCAGCCGGATTAGAGCGGTTTTACGTGTACATCTTCCCTCAGTAATATAAACGGAAAATCAGGAACATTTTTAGTCAATTCTAATGAAAACACATTGTTTTTGTATCATTTGTATTGGAAACAACATTGTCATATGTCTTTTCTTGGATCTAAATAATACGAAACCTCGCTCAATGATTTGAAGTTAAAATCCTCAAATTTGGTAAAATAGTGACTTTTTCACGTTAATCATGTAGTTTGATATTACGTAAATATATTCATTTTTACCAATATTTCGATACTATTTCATGTAGTATCACGATACGTGATTTGGCCTTCAAATCTCAGAATTTCGCATAACATTGCAATTTAAGCAAGTTTTCTTGCATTTTGTTTCGTACGAAAAATCATCGAATTTAGCAATATTTTGACGTTTATCATCCCCTTTTCCTTTATGTGATTTAAACAAAATATCATCGAATTAGGCAATATTTTGCCGTTTTCCACGTTTTTGTGAATTTTCAGTCTATGGGTATTAATTCATATATATACGATAAAAATGATGCAAACACATAATTGATTAGATGATAACCTTAAATACTTCATTTTCAATCATCTATTTGTTTCTCGTTAAAATACTGAGTAAGATATTGAAAAGGGGAGAAGTTCGGTTTTTATTGCATATATCGACGTTTCAGCCGGATTAGAGCGGTTTTACGTGTACATCTTCCCTCGGTAATATAAACGGAAAATCAAGAACATTTTAGTTAATTCTAATGAAAACACATAAAACACGTTTTTTTTTATCATTTGTATTGGAAACAACATTGTAATATGTCTTTTCTTGGATCTAAATAATACGAAACCTTGCTTAATTATTTGAAGTTAAAATCCTCAAATTTGGTAAAATAGTGACTTTTTCACGTTAATCATGTAGTTTGATATTACGTAAATATATTCATTTTTACCAATATTTCGATACTATTTCATGTAGTATTACGATATGTGATTTGGCCTTGAAATCTCAGAATTTCGCATAATATTGCATTTTAAGCAAGTTTTCTTGCATTTTGTTTGGTACGAAAAATCATCGAATTTAGCAATATTTTGACGTTTATCATCCCCTTCTCCTTTATGTGATTTAAACAAAATATCATCGAATTAGGCAATATTTTGCCGTTTTTCCACGTTTTTGTGAATTTTCAGTTTATGGGTATTAATTCATTATATATACGATAAAAATGATGCAAACACATAATTGATTAGATAATAACCTTAAATACTTCATTTTCAATCATCTATTTGTTTCTCGTTAAAATACTGAGTAAGATATTGAAAGGGGGAGAAGTTCGGTTTTTATTGCATATATCGACGTTTCAGCCGGATTAGAGCGGTTTTACGTGTACATCTTCCCTCCGTAATATAAACTAAAAATCAAGAACATTTTAGTTAATTCTAATGAAAATACATTGTTTTTTTTATCATTTGTATTGGAAACAACATTGTCATATGTCTTTTCTTGGATCTAAATAATACGAAACCTCGCTCAATGATTTGAAGTTAAAATCCTCAAATATGGTAAAATAGTGACTTTTTTACACGTTAATCATGAGTTTGATATTACGTAAATATATTCATTTTTACCAATATTTCGATACTATTTCATGTAGTATTACGATATGTGATTTGGCCTTCAAATCTCAGAATTTCGCATAATATTGCATTTTAAGCAAGTTTTCTTGCATTTTGTTTCGTACAAAAAATCATCGAATTTAGCAATATTTTGACGTTTATCATCCCCTTTTCCTTGATGTGATTTAAACAAAATATCATCGAATTAGGCAATATTTTGCCGTTTTCCACGTTTTTGTGAATTTTCAGTCTATTGGTATTAATTCATATATATACGATAAAAATGTTGCAAACACATAATTGATTAGATGATAACCTTAAATACTTCATTTTCAATCATCTATTTGTTTCTCGTTAAAATACTGAGTAAGATATTGAAAAGGGGAGAAGTTCGGTTTTTATTGCATATAGCGACGTTTCAGCCGGATTAGAGCGGTTTTACGTGTACATCTTTTCTCAGTAATATAAACGGAAAATCAAGAACATTTTAGTCAATTCTAATGAAAAAACATTGTTTTTTTATCATTTGTATTGAAAACAACATTGTCATATGTCTTTTCTTGGATCTAAATAATACGAAACCTCGCTCAATGATTTGAAGTTAAAATCCACAAACATGGTAAAATAGTGACTTTTTCATGATAATCATGTAGTTTGATATTACGTAAATATACTCATTTTTACCAATATTTCGATACTATTTCATGTAGTATTACGATATGTGATTTGGCCTTCAAATTTCAGAATTTCGCATAATATTGCATTTTAAGCAAGTTTTCCTGCATTTTGTTTCGTACGAAAAATAATCGAATTTAGCAATATTTTGACGTTTATCATCCCCTTTTCCTTTCTGTGATTTAAACAAAATATCATCGAATTAGGCAATATTTTGCCGTTTTCCACGTTTTTGTGAATTTTCAGTCTATGGGTATTAATTCATATATATGCGATAAAAGTGATGCAAACACATAATTGATTAGATGATAACCTTAAATACTTCATTTTCAATCATCTATTTGTTTCTCGTTAAAATACTGAGTAAGATATTGAAAGGGGGAGAAGTTCGGTTTTTATTGCATATATCGACGTTTCAGCCGGATTAGAGCGGTACGTGTACATCTTCCCTCCGTAATATAAACTAAAAATCAAGAACATTTTAGTTAATTCTAATGAAAATACATTGTTTTTTTTATCATTTGTATTGGAAACAACATTGTCATATGTCTTTTCTTGGATCTAAATAATACGAAACCTCGCTCAATGATTTGAAGTTAAAATCCTCAAATATGGTAAAATAGTGACTTTTTACACGTTAATCATGTAGTTTGATATTACGTAAATATATTAATTTTTACAAATATTTCGATACTATTTCATGTAGTATTACGATATGTGATTTGGCCTTCAAATCTCAGAATTTCGCATAATATTGCATTTTAAGCAAGTTTTCTTGCATTTTGTTTCGTACGAAAAATCATCGCATTTAGCAATATTTTGACGTTTATCATCCCCTTTTCCTTGATGTGATTTAAACAAAAAATCATCGAATTAGGCAATATTTTGCCGTTTTCCACGTTTTTGTGAATTTTCAGCCTATTGGTATTAATTCATATATATACGATAAAAATGATGCAAACACATAATTGATTAGATGATAACCTTAAATACTTCATTTTGAATCATCTATTTGTTTCTCGTTAAAATACTGAGTAAGATATTGAAAAGGGGAGAAATTCGGTTTTTATTGCATATATCGACGTTTCAGCCGGATTAGAGCGGTTTTACGTGTACATCTTCCCTCAGTAATATAAACGGAAAATCAGGAACATTTTTAGTCAATTCTAATGAAAACACATTGTTTTTGTATCATTTGTATTGGAAACAACATTGTCATATGTCTTTTCTTGGATCTAAATAATACGAAACCTCGCTCAATGATTTGAAGTTAAAATCCTCAAATTTGGTAAAATAGTGACTTTTTCACGTTAATCATGTAGTTTGATATTACGTAAATATATTCATTTTTACCAATATTTCGATACTATTTCATGTAGTATCACGATACGTGATTTGGCCTTCAAATCTCAGAATTTCGCATAACATTGCAATTTAAGCAAGTTTTCTTGCATTTTGTTTCGTACGAAAAATCATCGAATTTAGCAATATTTTGACGTTTATCATCCCCTTTTCCTTTATGTGATTTAAACAAAATATCATCGAATTAGGCAATATTTTGCCGTTTTCCACGTTTTTGTGAATTTTCAGTCTATGGGTATTAATTCATATATATACGATAAAAATGATGCAAACACATAATTGATTAGATGATAACCTTAAATACTTCATTTTCAATCATCTATTTGTTTCTCGTTAAAATACTGAGTAAGATATTGAAAAGGGGAGAAGTTCGGTTTTTATTGCATATATCGACGTTTCAGCCGGATTAGAGCGGTTTTACGTGTACATCTTCCCTCGGTAATATAAACGGAAAATCAAGAACATTTTAGTTAATTCTAATGAAAACACATAAAACACGTTTTTTTTTATCATTTGTATTGGAAACAACATTGTAATATGTCTTTTCTTGGATCTAAATAATACGAAACCTTGCTTAATTATTTGAAGTTAAAATCCTCAAATTTGGTAAAATAGTGACTTTTTCACGTTAATCATGTAGTTTGATATTACGTAAATATATTCATTTTTACCAATATTTCGATACTATTTCATGTAGTATTACGATATGTGATTTGGCCTTGAAATCTCAGAATTTCGCATAATATTGCATTTTAAGCAAGTTTTCTTGCATTTTGTTTGGTACGAAAAATCATCGAATTTAGCAATATTTTGACGTTTATCATCCCCTTCTCCTTTATGTGATTTAAACAAAATATCATCGAATTAGGCAATATTTTGCCGTTTTTCCACGTTTTTGTGAATTTTCAGTTTATGGGTATTAATTCATTATATATACGATAAAAATGATGCAAACACATAATTGATTAGATAATAACCTTAAATACTTCATTTTCAATCATCTATTTGTTTCTCGTTAAAATACTGAGTAAGATATTGAAAGGGGGAGAAGTTCGGTTTTTATTGCATATATCGACGTTTCAGCCGGATTAGAGCGGTTTTACGTGTACATCTTCCCTCCGTAATATAAACTAAAAATCAAGAACATTTTAGTTAATTCTAATGAAAATACATTGTTTTTTTTATCATTTGTATTGGAAACAACATTGTCATATGTCTTTTCTTGGATCTAAATAATACGAAACCTCGCTCAATGATTTGAAGTTAAAATCCTCAAATATGGTAAAATAGTGACTTTTTTACACGTTAATCATGAGTTTGATATTACGTAAATATATTCATTTTTACCAATATTTCGATACTATTTCATGTAGTATTACGATATGTGATTTGGCCTTCAAATCTCAGAATTTCGCATAATATTGCATTTTAAGCAAGTTTTCTTGCATTTTGTTTCGTACAAAAAATCATCGAATTTAGCAATATTTTGACGTTTATCATCCCCTTTTCCTTGATGTGATTTAAACAAAATATCATCGAATTAGGCAATATTTTGCCGTTTTCCACGTTTTTGTGAATTTTCAGTCTATTGGTATTAATTCATATATATACGATAAAAATGTTGCAAACACATAATTGATTAGATGATAACCTTAAATACTTCATTTTCAATCATCTATTTGTTTCTCGTTAAAATACTGAGTAAGATATTGAAAAGGGGAGAAGTTCGGTTTTTATTGCATATAGCGACGTTTCAGCCGGATTAGAGCGGTTTTACGTGTACATCTTTTCTCAGTAATATAAACGGAAAATCAAGAACATTTTAGTCAATTCTAATGAAAAAACATTGTTTTTTTATCATTTGTATTGAAAACAACATTGTCATATGTCTTTTCTTGGATCTAAATAATACGAAACCTCGCTCAATGATTTGAAGTTAAAATCCACAAACATGGTAAAATAGTGACTTTTTCATGATAATCATGTAGTTTGATATTACGTAAATATACTCATTTTTACCAATATTTCGATACTATTTCATGTAGTATTACGATATGTGATTTGGCCTTCAAATTTCAGAATTTCGCATAATATTGCATTTTAAGCAAGTTTTCCTGCATTTTGTTTCGTACGAAAAATAATCGAATTTAGCAATATTTTGACGTTTATCATCCCCTTTTCCTTTCTGTGATTTAAACAAAATATCATCGAATTAGGCAATATTTTGCCGTTTTCCACGTTTTTGTGAATTTTCAGTCTATGGGTATTAATTCATATATATGCGATAAAAGTGATGCAAACACATAATTGATTAGATGATAACCTTAAATACTTCATTTTCAATCATCTATTTGTTTCTCGTTAAAATACTGAGTAAGATATTGAAAGGGGGAGAAGTTCGGTTTTTATTGCATATATCGACGTTTCAGCCGGATAGAGCGGTACGTGTACCTCTTCCCTCCGTAATATAAACTAAAAATCAAGAACATTTTAGTTAATTCTAATGAAAATACATTGTTTTTTTTATCATTTGTATTGGAAACAACATTGTCATATGTCTTTTCTTGGATCTAAATAATACGAAACCTCGCTCAATGATTTGAAGTTAAAATCCTCAAATATGGTAAAATAGTGACTTTTTACACGTTAATCATGTAGTTTGATATTACGTAAATATATTCATTTTTACCAATATTTCGATACTATTTCATGTAGTATTACGATATGTGATTTGGCCTTCAAATCTCAGAATTTCGCATAATATTGCATTTTAAGCAAGTTTTCTTGCATTTTGTTTCGTACGAAAAATCATCGCATTTAGCAATATTTTGACGTTTATCATCCCCTTTTCCTTGATGTGATTTAAACAAAATATCATCGAATTAGGCAATATTTTGCCGTTTTCCACGTTTTTGTGAATTTTCAGCCTATTGGTATTAATTCATATATATACGATAAAAATGATGCAAACACATAATTGATTAGATGATAACCTTAAATACTTCATTTTGAATCATCTATTTGTTTCTCGTTAAAATACTGAGTAAGATATTGAAAAGGGGAGAAATTCGGTTTTTATTGCATATATCGACGTTTCAGCCGTATTAGAGCGGTTTTACATGTACATCTTCCCTCAGCAATATAAACGGAAAATCAGGAACATTTTAGTCAATTCTAATGAAAACACATTGTTTTTTTATCATTTGTATTGGAAACAACATTGTCATATGTCTTTTCTTGGATCTAAATAATACGAAACCTTGCTCAATTATTTGAAGTTAAAATCCTCAAATTTGGTAAAATAGTGACTTTTTCACGTTAATCATATAGTTTGATATTACGTAAATATATTCATTTTTACCAATATTTCGATACTATTTCATGTAGTATTACGATATGTGATTTGGCCTTGAAATCTCAGAATTTCGCATAATATTGCATTTTAAGCAAGTTTTCTTGCATTTTGTTTGGTACGCAAAATCATCGAATTTAGCAATATTTTGACGTTTATCATCCCCTTCTCCTTTATGTGATTTAAACAAAATATCATCGAATTAGGCAATATTTTGCCGTTTTTCCACGTTTTTGTGAATTTTCAGTTTATGGGTATTAATTCATTATATATACGATAAAAATGATGCAAACACATAATTGATTAGATAATAACCATAAATACTTCATTTTCAATCATCTATTTGTTTCTCGTTAAAATACTGAGTAAGATATTGAAAGGGGGAGAAGTTCGGTTTTTATTGCATATATCGACGTTTCAGCCGGATTAGAGCGGTTTTACGTGTACATCTTCCCTCCGTAATATAAACTAAAAATCAAGAACATTTTAGTTAATTCTAATGAAAATACATTGTTTTTTTATCATTTGTATTGGAAACAACATTGTCATATGTCTTTTCTTGGATCGAAATAATACGAAACCTCGCTCAATGATTTGAAGTTAAAATCCTCAAACATGGTAAAATAGTGACTTTTTCACGTTAATCATGTAGTTTGATATTACGTAAATATACTCATTTTTACCAATATTTCGATACTATTTCATGTAGTATTACGATATGTGATTTGGCCTTCAAATCTCAGAATTTCGCATAATATTGCATTTTAAGCAAGTTTTCCTGCATTTTGTTTCGTACGAAAAATCATCGAATTTAGCAATATTTTGACGTTTATCATCCCCTTTTCCTTTATGTGATTTAAACAAAATATCATCGAATTAGGCAATATTTTGCCGTTTTCCACGTTTTTGTGAATTTTCAGTCTATGGGTATTAATTCATATATATGCGATAAAAGTGATGCGAACACATAATTGATTAGATGATAACCTTAAATACTTCATTTTCAATCATCTATTTGTTTCTCGTTAAAATACTGAGTAAGATATTGAAAAGGGGAGAAATTCGGTTTTTATTGCATATATCGACGTTTCAGCCGGATTAGAGCGGTTTTACGTGTACATCTTCCCTCAGTAATATAAACGGAAAATCAGGAACATTTTAGTCAATTCAAATGAAAACACATTGTTTTTTTATCATTTGTATTGGAAACAACATTGTCATATGTCTTTTCTTGGATCTAAATAATACGAAACCTCGCTCAATGATTTGAAGTTAAAATCCTCAAATATGGTAAAATAGTGACTTTTTACACGTTAATCATGTAGTTTGATATTACGTAAATATATTAATTTTTACAAATATTTCGATACTATTTCATGTAGTATTACGATATGTGATTTGGCCTTCAAATCTCAGAATTTCGCATAATATTGCATTTTAAGCAAGTTTTCTTGCATTTTGTTTCGTACGAAAAATCATCGCATTTAGCAATATTTTGACGTTTATCATCCCCTTTTCCTTGATGTGATTTAAACAAAAAATCATCGAATTAGGCAATATTTTGCCGTTTTCCACGTTTTTGTGAATTTTCAGCCTATTGGTATTAATTCATATATATACGATAAAAATGATGCAAACACATAATTGATTAGATGATAACCTTAAATACTTCATTTTGAATCATCTATTTGTTTCTCGTTAAAATACTGAGTAAGATATTGAAAAGGGGAGAAATTCGGTTTTTATTGCATATATCGACGTTTCAGCCGGATTAGAGCGGTTTTACGTGTACATCTTCCCTCAGTAATATAAACGGAAAATCAGGAACATTTTAGTCAATTCTAATGAAAACACATTGTTTTTGTATCATTTGTATTGGAAACAACATTGTCATATGTCTTTTCTTGGATCTAAATAATACGAAACCTCGCTCAATGATTTGAAGTTAAAATCCTCAAATTTGGTAAAATAGTGACTTTTTCACGTTAATCATGTAGTTTGATATTACGTAAATATATTCATTTTTACCAATATTTCGATACTATTTCATGTAGTATCACGATACGTGATTTGGCCTTCAAATCTCAGAATTTCGCATAACATTGCAATTTAAGCAAGTTTTCTTGCATTTTGTTTCGTACGAAAAATCATCGAATTTAGCAATATTTTGACGTTTATCATCCCCTTTTCCTTTATGTGATTTAAACAAAATATCATCGAATTAGGCAATATTTTGCCGTTTTCCACGTTTTTGTGAATTTTCAGTCTATGGGTATTAATTCATATATATACGATAAAAATGATGCAAACACATAATTGATTAGATGATAACCTTAAATACTTCATTTTCAATCATCTATTTGTTTCTCGTTAAAATACTGAGTAAGATATTGAAAAGGGGAGAAGTTCGGTTTTTATTGCATATATCGACGTTTCAGCCGGATTAGAGCGGTTTTACGTGTACATCTTCCCTCGGTAATATAAACGGAAAATCAAGAACATTTTAGTTAATTCTAATGAAAACACATAAAACACGTTTTTTTTTATCATTTGTATTGGAAACAACATTGTAATATGTCTTTTCTTGGATCTAAATAATACGAAACCTTGCTTAATTATTTGAAGTTAAAATCCTCAAATTTGGTAAAATAGTGACTTTTTCACGTTAATCATGTAGTTTGATATTACGTAAATATATTCATTTTTACCAATATTTCGATACTATTTCATGTAGTATTACGATATGTGATTTGGCCTTGAAATCTCAGAATTTCGCATAATATTGCATTTTAAGCAAGTTTTCTTGCATTTTGTTTGGTACGAAAAATCATCGAATTTAGCAATATTTTGACGTTTATCATCCCCTTCTCCTTTATGTGATTTAAACAAAATATCATCGAATTAGGCAATATTTTGCCGTTTTTCCACGTTTTTGTGAATTTTCAGTTTATGGGTATTAATTCATTATATATACGATAAAAATGATGCAAACACATAATTGATTAGATAATAACCTTAAATACTTCATTTTCAATCATCTATTTGTTTCTCGTTAAAATACTGAGTAAGATATTGAAAGGGGGAGAAGTTCGGTTTTTATTGCATATATCGACGTTTCAGCCGGATTAGAGCGGTTTTACGTGTACATCTTCCCTCCGTAATATAAACTAAAAATCAAGAACATTTTAGTTAATTCTAATGAAAATACATTGTTTTTTTTATCATTTGTATTGGAAACAACATTGTCATATGTCTTTTCTTGGATCTAAATAATACGAAACCTCGCTCAATGATTTGAAGTTAAAATCCTCAAATATGGTAAAATAGTGACTTTTTTACACGTTAATCATGAGTTTGATATTACGTAAATATATTCATTTTTACCAATATTTCGATACTATTTGATGTAGTATTACGATATGTGATTTGGCCTTCAAATCTCAGAATTTCGCATAATATTGCATTTTAAGCAAGTTTTCTTGCATTTTGTTTCGTACAAAAAATCATCGAATTTAGCAATATTTTGACGTTTATCATCCCCTTTTCCTTGATGTGATTTAAACAAAATATCATCGAATTAGGCAATATTTTGCCGTTTTCCACGTTTTTGTGAATTTTCAGTCTATTGGTATTAATTCATATATATACGATAAAAATGTTGCAAACACATAATTGATTAGATGATAACCTTAAATACTTCATTTTCAATCATCTATTTGTTTCTCGTTAAAATACTGAGTAAGATATTGAAAAGGGGAGAAGTTCGGTTTTTATTGCATATAGCGACGTTTCAGCCGGATTAGAGCGGTTTTACGTGTACATCTTTTCTCAGTAATATAAACGGAAAATCAAGAACATTTTAGTCAATTCTAATGAAAAAACATTGTTTTTTTATCATTTGTATTGAAAACAACATTGTCATATGTCTTTTCTTGGATCTAAATAATACGAAACCTCGCTCAATGATTTGAAGTTAAAATCCACAAACATGGTAAAATAGTGACTTTTTCATGATAATCATGTAGTTTGATATTACGTAAATATACTCATTTTTACCAATATTTCGATACTATTTCATGTAGTATTACGATATGTGATTTGGCCTTCAAATTTCAGAATTTCGCATAATATTGCATTTTAAGCAAGTTTTCCTGCATTTTGTTTCGTACGAAAAATAATCGAATTTAGCAATATTTTGACGTTTATCATCCCCTTTTCCTTTCTGTGATTTAAACAAAATATCATCGAATTAGGCAATATTTTGCCGTTTTCCACGTTTTTGTGAATTTTCAGTCTATGGGTATTAATTCATATATATGCGATAAAAGTGATGCAAACACATAATTGATTAGATGATAACCTTAAATACTTCATTTTCAATCATCTATTTGTTTCTCGTTAAAATACTGAGTAAGATATTGAAAGGGGGAGAAGTTCGGTTTTTATTGCATATATCGACGTTTCAGCCGGATAGAGCGGTACGTGTACCTCTTCCCTCCGTAATATAAACTAAAAATCAAGAACATTTTAGTTAATTCTAATGAAAATACATTGTTTTTTTTATCATTTGTATTGGAAACAACATTGTCATATGTCTTTTCTTGGATCTAAATAATACGAAACCTCGCTCAATGATTTGAAGTTAAAATCCTCAAATATGGTAAAATAGTGACTTTTTACACGTTAATCATGTAGTTTGATATTACGTAAATATATTCATTTTTACCAATATTTCGATACTATTTCATGTAGTATTACGATATGTGATTTGGCCTTCAAATCTCAGAATTTCGCATAATATTGCATTTTAAGCAAGTTTTCTTGCATTTTGTTTCGTACGAAAAATCATCGCATTTAGCATTATTTTGACGTTTATCATCCCCTTTTCCTTGATGTGATTTAAACAAAATATCATCGAATTAGGCAATATTTTGCCGTTTTCCACGTTTTTGTGAATTTTCAGCCTATTGGTATTAATTCATATATATACGATAAAAATGATGCAAACACATAATTGATTAGATGATAACCTTAAATACTTCATTTTGAATCATCTATTTGTTTCTCGTTAAAATACTGAGTAAGATATTGAAAAGGGGAGAAATTCGGTTTTTATTGCATATATCGACGTTTCAGCCGGATTAGAGCGGTTTTACATGTACATCTTCCCTCAGTAATATAAACGGAAAATCAGGAACATTTTAGTCAATTCTAATGAAAACACATTGTTTTTTTATCATTTGTATTGGAAACAACATTGTCATATGTCTTTTCTTGGATCTAAATAATACGAAACCTTGCTCAATTATTTGAAGTTAAAATCCTCAAATTTGGTAAAATAGTGACTTTTTCACGTTAATCATATAGTTTGATATTACGTAAATATATTCATTTTTACCAATATTTCGATACTATTTCATGTAGTATTACGATATGTGATTTGGCCTTGAAATCTCAGAATTTCGCATAATATTGCATTTTAAGCAAGTTTTCTTGCATTTTGTTTGGTACGCAAAATCATCGAATTTAGCAATATTTTGACGTTTATCATCCCCTTCTCCTTTATGTGATTTAAACAAAATATCATCGAATTAGGCAATATTTTGCCGTTTTTCCACGTTTTTGTGAATTTTCAGTTTATGGGTATTAATTCATTATATATACGATAAAAATGATGCAAACACATAATTGATTAGATAATAACCATAAATACTTCATTTTCAATCATCTATTTGTTTCTCGTTAAAATACTGAGTAAGATATTGAAAGGGGGAGAAGTTCGGTTTTTATTGCATATATCGACGTTTCAGCCGGATTAGAGCGGTTTTACGTGTACATCTTCCCTCCGTAATATAAACTAAAAATCAAGAACATTTTAGTTAATTCTAATGAAAATACATTGTTTTTTTATCATTTGTATTGGAAACAACATTGTCATATGTCTTTTCTTGGATCGAAATAATACGAAACCTCGCTCAATGATTTGAAGTTAAAATCCTCAAACATGGTAAAATAGTGACTTTTTCACGTTAATCATGTAGTTTGATATTACGTAAATATACTCATTTTTACCAATATTTCGATACTATTTCATGTAGTATTACGATATGTGATTTGGCCTTCAAATCTCAGAATTTCGCATAATATTGCATTTTAAGCAAGTTTTCCTGCATTTTGTTTCGTACGAAAAATCATCGAATTTAGCAATATTTTGACGTTTATCATCCCCTTTTCCTTTATGTGATTTAAACAAAATATCATCGAATTAGGCAATATTTTGCCGTTTTCCACGTTTTTGTGAATTTTCAGTCTATGGGTATTAATTCATATATATGCGATAAAAGTGATGCGAACACATAATTGATTAGATGATAACCTTAAATACTTCATTTTCAATCATCTATTTGTTTCTCGTTAAAATACTGAGTAAGATATTGAAAAGGGGAGAAATTCGGTTTTTATTGCATATATCGACGTTTCAGCCGGATTAGAGCGGTTTTACGTGTACATCTTCCCTCAGTAATATAAACGGAAAATCAGGAACATTTTAGTCAATTCAAATGAAAACACATTGTTTTTTTATCATTTGTATTGGAAACAACATTGTCATATGTCTTTTCTTGGATCTAAATAATACGAAACCTCGCTCAATGATTTGAAGTTAAAATCCTCAAATTTGGTAAAATAGTGACTTTTTACACGTTAATCATGTAGTTTGATATTACGTAAATATATTCATTTTTACCAATATTTCGATACTATTTCATGTAGTATTACGATATGTGATTTGGCCTTCAAATCTCAGAATTTCGCATAATATTGCATTTTAAGCAAGTTTTCTTCCATTTTGTTTCGTACGAAAAATCATCGCATTTAGCAATATTTTGACGTTTATCATCCCCTTTTCCTTGATGTGATTTAAACAAAATATCATCGAATTAGGCAATATTTTGCCGTTTTCCACGTTTTTGTGAATTTTCAGCCTATTGGTATTAATTCATATATATACGATAAAAATGATGCAAACACATAATTGATTAGATGATAACCTTAAATACTTCATTTTGAATCATCTATTTGTTTCTCGTTAAAATACTGAGTAAGATATTGAAAAGGGGAGAAATTCGGTTTTTATTGCATATATCGACGTTTCAGCCGGATTAGAGCGGTTTTACATGTACATCTTCCCTCAGTAATATAAACGGAAAATCAGGAACATTTTAGTCAATTCTAATGAAAACACATTGTTTTTTTATCATTTGTATTGGAAACAACATTGTCATATGTCTTTTCTTGGATCTAAATAATACGAAACCTTGCTCAATTATTTGAAGTTAAAATCCTCAAATTTGGTAAAATAGTGACTTTTTCACGTTAATCATATAGTTTGATATTACGTAAATATATTCATTTTTACCAATATTTCGATACTATTTCATGTAGTATTACGATATGTGATTTGGCCTTGAAATCTCAGAATTTCGCATAATATTGCATTTTAAGCAAGTTTTCTTGCATTTTGTTTGGTACGCAAAATCATCGAATTTAGCAATATTTTGACGTTTATCATCCCCTTCTCCTTTATGTGATTTAAACAAAATATCATCGAATTAGGCAATATTTTGCCGTTTTTCCACGTTTTTGTGAATTTTCAGTTTATGGGTATTAATTCATTATATATACGATAAAAATGATGCAAACACATAATTGATTAGATAATAACCATAAATACTTCATTTTCAATCATCTATTTGTTTCTCGTTAAAATACTGAGTAAGATATTGAAAGGGGGAGAAGTTCGGTTTTTATTGCATATATCGACGTTTCAGCCGGATTAGAGCGGTTTTACGTGTTCATCTTCCCTCCGTAATATAAACTAAAAATCAAGAACATTTTAGTTAATTCTAATGAAAATACATTGTTTTTTTATCATTTGTATTGGAAACAACATTGTCATATGTCTTTTCTTGGATCTAAATAATACGAAACCTCGCTCAATGATTTGAAGTTAAAATCCTCAAATATGGTAAAATAGTGACTTTTTTACACGTTAATCATGAGTTTGATATTACGTAAATATATTCATTTTTACCAATATTTCGATACTATTTCATGTAGTATTACGATATGTGATTTGGCCTTCAAATCTCAGAATTTCGCATAATATTGCATTTTAAGCAAGTTTTCTTGCATTTTGTTTCGTACGAAAAATCATCGAATTTAGCAATATTTTGACGTTTATCATCCCCTTTTCCTTGATGTGATTTAAACAAAATATCATCGAATTAGGCAATATTTTGCCGTTTTCCACGTTTTTGTGAATTTTCAGTCTATTGGTATTAATTCATATATATACGATAAAAATGATGCAAACACATAATTGATTAGATGATAACCTTAAATACTTCATTTTCAATCATCTATTTGTTTCTCGTTAAAATACTGAGTAAGATATTGAAAAGGGGAGAAATTCGGTTTTTATTGCATATATCGACGTTTCAGCCGGATTAGAGCGGTTTTACGTGTACATCTTCCCTCAGTAATATAAACGGAAAATCAGGAACATTTTAGTCAATTCAAATGAAAACACATTGTTTTTTTATCATTTGTATTGGAAACAACATTGTCATATGTCTTTTCTTGGATCTAAATAATACGAAACCTCGCTCAATGATTTGAAGTTAAAATCCTCAAATTTGGTAAAATAGTGACTTTTTCACGTTAATCATGTAGTTTGATATTACGTAAATATATTCATTTTTACCAATATTTCGATACTATTTCATGTAGTATCACGATACGTGATTTGGCCTTCAAATCTCAGAATTTCGCATAACATTGCAATTTAAGCAAGTTTTCTTGCATTTTGTTTCGTACGAAAAATCATCGAATTTAGCAATATTTTGACGTTTATCAACCCCTTTTCCTTTATGTGATTTAAACAAAATATCATCAAATTAGGCAATATTTTGCCGTTTTCCACGTTTTTGTGAATTTTCAGTCTATGGGTATTAATTCATATATATACGATAAAAATGATGCAAACACATAATTGATTAGATGATAACCTTAAATACTTCATTTTCAATCATCTATTTGTTTCTCGTTAAAATACTGAGTAAGATATTGAAAAGGGGAGAAGTTCGGTTTTTATTGCATATATCGACGTTTCAGCCGGATTAGAGCGGTTTTACGTGTACATCTTCCCTCGGTAATATAAACGGAAAATCAAGAACATTTTAGTTAATTCTAATGAAAACACATAAAACACGTTTTTTTTTTATCATTTGTATTGGAAACAACATTGTAATATGTCTTTTCTTGGATCTAAATAATACGAAACCTTGCTCAATTATTTGAAGTTAAAATCCTCAAATTTGGTAAAATAGTGATTTTTTCACGTTAATCATGTAGTTTGATATTACGTAAATATATTCATTTTTACCAATATTTCGATACTATTTCATGTAGTATTACGATATGTGATTTGGCCTTGAAATCTCAGAATTTCGCATAATATTGCATTTTAAGCAAGTTTTCTTGCATTTTGTTTGGTACGAAAAATCATCGAATTTAGCAATATTTTGACGTTTATCATCCCCTTCTCCTTTATGTGATTTAAACAAAATATCATCGAATTAGGCAATATTTTGCCGTTTTTCCACGTTTTTGTGAATTTTCAGTTTATGGGTATTAATTCATTATATATACGATAAAAATGATGCAAACACATAATTGATTAGATAATAACCTTAAATACTTCATTTTCAATCATCTATTTGTTTCTCGTTAAAATACTGAGTAAGATATTGAAAGGGGGAGAAGTTCGGTTTTTATTGCATATATCGACGTTTCAGCCGGATTAGAGCGGTTTTACGTGTACATCTTCCCTCCGTAATATAAACTAAAAATCAAGAACATTTTAGTTAATTCTAATGAAAATACATTGTTTTTTTATCATTTGTATTGGAAACAACATTGTCATATGTCTTTTCTTGGATCTAAATAATACGAAACCTCGCTCAATGATTTGAAGTTAAAATCCTCAAATATGGTAAAATAGTGACTTTTTTACACGTTAATCATGAGTTTGATATTTCGTAAATATATTCATTTTTACCAATATTTCGATACTATTTCATGTAGTATTACGATATGTGATTTGGCCTTCAAATCTCAGAATTTCGCATAATATTGCATTTTAAGCAAGTTTTCTTGCATTTTGTTTCGTACGAAAAATCATCGAATTTAGCAATATTTTGACGTTTATCATCCCCTTTTCCTTGATGTGATTTAAACAAAATATCATCGAATTAGGCAATATTTTGCCGTTTTCCACGTTTTTGTGAATTTTCAGTCTATTGGTATTAATTCATATATATACGATAAAAATGATGCAAACACATAATTGATTAGATGATAACCTTAAATACTTCATTTTCAATCCTCTATTTGTTTCTCGTTAAAATACTGGGTAAGATATTGAAAAGGGGAGAAGTTCGGTTTTTATTGCATATAGCGACGTTTCAGCCGGATTAGAGCGGTTTTACGTGTACATCTTTTCTCAGTAATATAAACGGAAAATCAAGAACATTTTATTCAATTCTAATGAAAAAACATTGTTTTTTTATCATTTGTATTGAAAACAACATTGTCATATGTCTTTTCTTGGATCTAAATAATACGAAACCTCGCTCAATGATTTGAAGTTAAAATCCACAAACATGGTAAAATAGTGACTTTTTCATGATAATCATGTAGTTTGATATTACGTAAATATACTCATTTTTACCAATATTTCGATACTATTTCATGTAGTATTACGATATGTGATTTGGCCTTCAAATCTGAGAATTTCGCATAATATTGCATTTTAAGCAAGTTTTCTTGCATTTTGTTTCGTACGAAAAATCATCGAATTTAGCAATATTTTGACGTTTATCATCCCCTTTTCCTTTATGTGATTTAAACAAAATATCATCGAATTAGGCAATATTTTGCCGTTTTCCACGTTTTGGTGAATTTTCAGTCTATGGGTATTAATTCATATATATATACGATAAAAGTGATGCAAACACATAATTGATTAGATGATAACCTTAAATACTTCATTTTCAATCATCTATTTGTTTCTCGTTAAAACACTGAGGAAGATATTGAAAAGGGGAGAAGTTCGGTTTTTATTGCATATATCGACGTTTCAGCCGGATTTGAGCGGTTTTGCGTGTACATCTTCCCTCCGTAATATAAACTAAAAATCAAGAACATTTTAGTTAATTCTAATGAAAATACATTGTTTTTTTATCATTTGTATTGGAAACAACATTGTCATATGTCTTTTCTTGGATCTAAATAATACGAAAACTCGCTCAATGATTTGAAGTTAAAATCCTCAAATTTGGTAAAATAGTGATTTCACGTTAATCATGTAGTTTGATATTACGTAAATATATTCATTTTTACCAATATTTCGATACTATTTCATGTAGTATCACGATACGTGATTTGGCCTTCAAATCTCAGAATTTCGCATAACATTGCAATTTAAGCAAGTTTTTTTGCATTTTGTTTCGTACGAAAAATCATCGAATTTAGCAATATTTTGACGTTTATCATCCCCTTTTCCTTTATGTGATTTAAACAAAATATCATCGAATTAGGCAATATTTTGCCGTTTTCCACGTTTTTGTGAATTTTCAGTCTATGGGTATTAATTCATATATATACGATAAAAATGATGCAAACACATAATTGATTAGATGATAACCTTAAATACTTCATTTTCAATCATCTATTTGTTTCTCGTTAAAATACTGAGTAAGATATTGAAAAGGGGACAAGTTCGGTTTTTATTGCATATATCGACGTTTCAGCCGGATTAGAGCGGTTTTACGTGTACATCTTCCCTCGGTAATATAAACGGAAAATCAAGAACATTTTAGTTAATTCTAATGAAAACACATAAAACACGTTTTTTTTTATCATTTGTATTGGAAACAACATTGTAATATGTCTTTTCTTGGATCTAAATAATACGAAACGTTGCTAAATTATTTGAAGTTAAAATCCTCAACTTTGGTAAAATAGTGACTTTTTCACGTTAATCATGTAGTTTGATATTACGTAAATATATTCATTTTTACCAATATTTCGATACTATTTCATGTTGTATTACGATATGTGATTTGGCCTTGAAATCTCAGAATTTCGCATAATATTGCATTTTAAGCAAGTTTTCTTGCATTTTGTTTGGTACGCAAAATCATCGAATTTAGCAATATTTTGACGTTTATCATCCCCTTCTCCTTTATGTGTTTTAAACAAAATATCATCGAATTAGGCAATATTTTGCCGTTTTTCCACGTTTTTGTGAATTTTCAGTTTATGGGTATTAATTCATTATATATACGATAAAAATGATGCAAACACATAATTGATTAGATAATAACCTTAAATACTTCATTTTCAATCATCTATTTGTTTCTCGTTAAAATACTGAGTAAGATATTGAAAGGGGGAGAAGTTCGGTTTTTATTGCATATATCGACGTTTCAGCCGGATTAGAGCGGTTTTACGTGTACATCATCCCTCAGTAATATAAACGAAAAATCAAGAACATTTTAGTTAATTCTAATGAAAACACATTGTTTTTTATCATTTGTATTGGAAACAACATTGTCATATGTCTTTTCTTGGATCGAAATAATACGATACCTCGCTCAATGATTTGAAGTTAAAATCCACAAACATGGTAAAATAGTGACTTTTTCATGTTAATCATGTAGTTTGATATTACGTAAATATACTCATTTTTACCAATATTTCGATACTATTTCATGTAGTATTACGATATGTGATTTGGCCTTCAAATCACAGAATTTCGCATAATATTGCATTTTAAGCAAGTTTTCTTGCATTTTGTTTCGTACGAAAAATCATCGAATTTAGCAATATTTTGACGGTTATCATCCCCTTCTCCTTTATGTGATTTAAACAAAATATCATCGAATTAGGCAATATTTTGCCGTTTTTCCACGTTTTTGTGAATTTTCAGTTTATGGATATTAATTCATTATATATACCATAAAAAATATGCAAACACATAATTGATTAGATAATAACCTTAAATACTTCATTTTCAATCATCTATTTGTTTCTCGTTAAAATACTGAGTAAGATATTGAAAGGGGGAGAAGTTCGGTTTTTATTGCATATATCGACGTTTCAGCCGGATTAGAGCGGTTTTACGTGTACATCTTCCCTCCGTAATATAAACGAAAAATCAAGAACATTTTAGTTAATTCTAATGAAAACACATTGTTTTTTATCATTTGTATTGGAAACAACATTGTCATATGTCTTTTCTTGGATCGAAATAATACGAAACCTCGCTCAATGATTTGAAGTTAAAATCCTCAAACATGGTAAAATAGTGACTTTTTCACATTAATCATGTAGTTTGATATTACGTAAATATACTCATTTTTACCAATATTTCGATACTATTTCATGTAGTATTACGATATGTGATTTGGCCTTCAAATCTCAGAATTTCGCATAATATTGCTTTTTAAGCAAGTTTTCCTGCATTTTGTTTCGTACGAAAAATCATCGAATTTAGCAATATTTTCACGTTTATCATCCCCTTTTCCTTTATGTGACTTAAACAAAATATCATCGAATTAGGCAATATTTTGCCGTTTTCCACGTTTTTGTGAATTTTCAGTCTATGGGTTCATATATTCATATATATATACGATAAGTGATGCAAACACATAATTGATTAGATGATAACCTTAAATACTTCATTTTCAATCATCTATTTGTTTCTCGTTAAAACACTGAGGAAGATATTGAAAAGGGGAGAAGTTCGGTTTTTATTGCATATATCGACGTTTCAGCCGGATTAGAGCGGTTTTACGTGTACATCTTCCCTCCTTAATATAAACGAAAAATCAAGAACATTTTAGTTAATTCTAATGAAAACACAATGTTTTTTATCATTTGTATTGGAAACAACATTGTCATATGTCTTTTCTTGGATCTAAATAATACGAAACCTCGCTCAATGATTTGAAGTTAAAATCCTCAAATTTGGTAAAATAGTGACTTTTTCACGTTAATCATGTAGTTTGATATTACGTAAATATATTCATTTTTACCAATATTTCGATACTATTTCATGTAGTATAACGATACGTGATTTGGCCTTCAAATCTCAGAATTTCGCATAACATTGCAATTTAAGCAAGTTTTCTTGCATTTTGTTTCGTACGAAAAATCATCGAATTTAGCAATATTTTGACGTTTATCAACCCCTTTTCCTATATGTGATTTAATCAAAATATCATCGAATTAGGCAATATTTTGCCGTTTTCCACGTTTTTGTGAATTTTCAGTTTATGGGTATTAATTCATTATATATACGATAAAAATGATGCAAACACATAATTGATTAGATAATAACCTTAAATACTTCATTTTCAATCATCTATTTGTTTCTCGTTAAAATACTGAGTAAGATATTGAAAGGGGGAGAAGTTCGGTTTTTATTGCATATATCGACGTTTCAGCCGGATTAGAGCGGTTTTACGTGTACATCTTCCCTCCGTAATATAAACTAAAAATCAAGAACATTTTAGTTAATTCTAATGAAAATACATTGTTTTTTTTATCATTTGTATTGGAAACAACATTGTCATATGTCTTTTCTTGGATCTAAATAATACGAAACCTCGCTCAATGATTTGAAGTTAAAATCCTCAAATATGGTAAAATAGTGACTTTTTTACACGTTAATCATGTAGTTTGATATTACGTAAATATATTCATTTTTACCAATATTTCGATACTATTTCATGTAGTATTACGATAGGTGATTTGGCCTTCAAATCTCAGAATTTCGCATAACATTGCATTTTAAGCAAGTTTTCTTGCATTTTGTTTCGTACGAAAAATCATCGAATTTAGCAATATTTTGACGTTTATCATCCCCTTTTCCTTTATGTGATTTAAACAAAATATCATCGAATTAGGCAATATTTTGCCGTTTTCCACGTTTTTGTGAATTTTCAGTCTATTGGTATTAATTCATATATATACGATAAAAATGATGCAAACACATAATTGATTAGATGATAACCTTAAATACTTCATTTTGAATCATCTATTTGTTTCTCGTTAAAATACTGAGTAAGATATTGAAAAGGGGAGAAATTCGGTTTTTATTGCATATATCGACGTTTCAGCCGGATTAGAGCGGTTTTACGTGTACATCTTCCCTCAGTAATATAAACGGAAAATCAGGAACATTTTAGTCAATTCTAATGAAAACACATTGTTTTTTTATCATTTGTATTGGAAACAACATTGTCATATGTCTTTTCTTGGATCTAAATAATACGAAAACTCGCTCAATGATTTGAAGTTAAAATCCTCAAATTTGGTAAAATAGTGATTTCACGTTAATCATGTAGTTTGATATTACGTAAATATATTCATTTTTACCAATATTTCGATACTATTTCATGTAGTATCACGATACGTGATTTGGCCTTCAAATCTCAGAATTTCGCATAACATTGCAATTTAAGCAAGTTTTTTTGCATTTTGTTTCGTACGAAAAATCATCGAATTTAGCAATATTTTGACGTTTATCATCCCCTTTTCCTTTATGTGATTTAAACAAAATATCATCGAATTAGGCATTATTTTGCCGTTTTCCACGTTTTTGTGAATTTTCAGTCTATGGGTATTAATTCATATATATACGATAAAAATGATGCAAACACATAATTGATTAGATGATAACCTTAAATACTTCATTTTCAATCATCTATTTGTTTCTCGTTAAAATACTGAGAAAGATATTGAAAAGGGGACAAGTTCGGTTTTTATTGCATATATCGACGTTTCAGCCGGATTAGAGCGGTTTTACGTGTACATCTTCCCTCGGTAATATAAACGGAAAATCAAGAACATTTTAGTTAATTCTAATGAAAACACATAAAACACGTTTTTTTTTATCATTTGTATTGGAAACAACATTGTAATATGTCTTTTCTTGGATCTAAATAATACGAAACGTTGCTAAATTATTTGAAGTTAAAATCCTCAAATTTGGTAAAATAGTGACTTTTTCACGTTAATCATGTAGTTTGATATTACGTAAATATATTCATTTTTACCAATATTTCGATACTATTTCATGTAGTATTACGATATGTGATTTGGCCTTGAAATCTCAGAATTTCGCATAATATTGCATTTTAAGCAAGTTTTCTTGCATTTTGTTTGGTACGCAAAATCATCGAATTTAGCAATATTTTGACGTTTATCATCCCCTTCTCCTTTATGTGTTTTAAACAAAATATCATCGAATTAGGCAATATTTTGCCGTTTTTCCACGTTTTTGTGAATTTTCAGTTTATGGGTATTAATTCATTATATATACGATAAAAATGATGCAAACACATAATTGATTAGATAATAACCTTAAATACTTCATTTTCAATCATCTATTTGTTTCTCGTTAAAATACTGAGTAAGATATTGAAAGGGGGAGAAGTTCGGTTTTTATTGCATATATCGACGTTTCAGCCGGATTAGAGCGGTTTTACGTGTACATCATCCCTCAGTAATATAAACGAAAAATCAAGAACATTTTAGTTAATTCTAATGAAAACACATTGTTTTTTATCATTTGTATTGGAAACAACATTGTCATATGTCTTTTCTTGGATCGAAATAATACGAAACCTCGCTCAATGATTTGAAGTTAAAATCCTCAAACATGGTAAAATAGAGACTTTTTCAAGTTAATCATGTAGTTTGATATTACGTAAATATACTCATTTTTACCAATATTTCGATACTATTTCATGTAGTATTACGATATGTGATTTGGCCTTCAAATCTCAGAATTTCGCATAATATTGCATTTTAAGCAAGTTTTCCTGCATTTTGTTTCGTACGAAAAATCATCGAATTTAGCAATATTTTGACGTTTATCATCCCCTTTTCCTTTATGTGATTTAAACAAAATATCATCGAATTAGGCAATATTTTGCCGTTTTCCACGTTTTTGTGAATTTTCAGTCTATGGGTATTAATTCATATATATATACGATAAGTGACGCAAACACATAATTGATTAGATGATAACCTTAAATACTTCATTTTCAATCATCTATTTGTTTCTCGTTAAAACACTGAGGAAGATATTGAAAAGGGGAGAAGTTCGGTTTTTATTGCATATATCGACGTTTCAGCCGGATTAGAGCGGTTTTACGTGTACATCTTCCCTCCGTAATATAAACGAAAAATCAAGAACATTTTAGTTAATTCTAATGAAAACACAATGTTTTTTATCATTTGTATTGGAAACAACATTGTCATATGTCTTTTCTTGGATCGAAATAATACGATACCTCGCTCAATGATTTGAAGTTAAAATCCACAAACATGGTAAAATAGTGACTTTTTCATGTTAATCATGTAGTTTGATATTACGTAAATATACTCATTTTTACCAATATTTCGATACTATTTCATGTAGTATTACGATATGTGATTTGGCCTTCAAATCTCAGAATTTCGCATAATATTGCATTTTAAGCAAGTTTTCTTGCATTTTGTTTCGTACGAAAAATCATCGAATTTAGCAATATTTTGACGGTTATCATCCCCTTCTCCTTTATGTGATTTAAACAAAATATCATCGAATTAGGCAATATTTTGCCGTTTTTCCACGTTTTTGTGAATTTTCAGTTTATGGGTATTAATTCATTATATATACGATAAAAATTATGCAAACACATAATTGATTAGATAATAACCTTAAATACTTCATTTTCAATCATCTATTTGTTTCTCGTTAAAATACTGAGTAAGATATTGAAAGGGGGAGAAGTTCGGTTTTTATTGCATATATCGACGTTTCAGCCGGATTAGAGCGGTTTTACGTGTACATCTTCCCTCCGTAATATAAACGAAAAATCAAGAACATTTTAGTTAATTCTAATGAAAACACATTGTTTTTTATCATTTGTATTGGAAACAACATTGTCATATGTCTTTTCTTGGATCGAAATAATACGAAACCTCGCTCAATGATTTGAAGTTAAAATCCTCAAACATGGTAAAATAGTGACTTTTTCACGTTAATCATGTAGTTTGATATTACGTAAATATACTCATTTTTACCAAAATTCCGATACTATTTCATGTAGTATTACGATATGTGATTTGGCCTTCAAATCTCAGAATTTCGCATAATATTGCATTTTAAGCAAGTTTTCCTGCATTTTGTTTCGTACGAAAAATCATCGAATTTAGCAATATTTTGACGTTTATCATCCCCTTTTCCTTTATGTGATTTAAACAAAATATCATCGAATTAGGCAATATTTTGCCGTTTTCCACGTTTTTGTGAATTTTCAGTCTATGGGTATTAATTCATATATATATACGATAAGTGATGCAAACACATAATTGATTAGATGATAACCTTAAAAACTTCATTTTCAATCATCTATTTGTTTCTCGTTAAAACACTGAGGAAGATATTGAAAAGGGGAGAAGTTCGGTTTTTATTGCATATATCGACGTTTCAGCCGGATTAGAGCGGTTTTACGTGTACATCTTCCCTCCTTAATATAAACGAAAAATCAAGAACATTTTAGTTAATTCTAATGAAAACACAATGTTTTTTATCATTTGTATTGGAAACAACATTGTCATATGTCTTTTCTTGGATCGAAATAATACGAAACCTCGCTCAATGATTTGAAGTTAAAATCCACAAACATGGTAAAATAGTGACTTTTTCACGTTAATCATGTAGTTTGATATTACGTAAATATATTCATTTTTACCAATATTTCGATACTATTTCATGTAGTATCACGATACGTGATTTGGCCTTCAAATCTCAGAATTTCGCATAATATTGCAATTTAAGCAAGTTTTCTTGCATTTTGTTTCGTACGAAAAATCATCGAATTTAGCAATATTTTGACGTTTATCATCCCCTTTTCCTTTATGTGATTTAAACAAATATCATCGAATTAGGCAATATTTTGCCGTTTTCCACGTTTTTGTGAATTTTCAGTCTATGGGTATTAATTCATATATATACGATAAAAATGATGCAAACACATAATTGATTAGATGATAACCTTAAATACTTCATTTTCAATCATCTATTTGTTTCTCGTTAAAATACTGAGCAAGATATTGAAAAGGGGAGAAGTTCGGTTTTTATTGCATATATCGACGTTTCAGCCGGATTAGAGCGGTTTTACGTGTACATCTTCCCTCGGTAATATAAACGGAAAATCAAGAACATTTTAGTTAATTCTAATGAAAACACATAAAACACGTTTTTTTTTATCATTTGTATTGAAAACAACATTGTCATATGTCTTTTCTTGGATCTAAATAATACGAAACCTTGCTCAATTATTTGAAGTTAAAATCCTCAAATTTGGTAAAATAGTGACTTTTTCACGTTAATCATGTAGTTTGATATTACGTAAATATATTCATTTTTACCAATATTTCGATACTATTTCATGTAGTATTACGATATGTGATTTGGCCTTGAAATCTCAGAATTTCGCATAATATTGCATTTTAAGCAAGTTTTCTTGCATTTTGTTTGGTACGCAAAATCATCGAATTTAGCAATATTTTGACGTTTATCATCCCCTTCTCCTTAATGTGATTTAAACAAAATATCATCGAATTAGGCAATATTTTGCCGTTTTTCCACGTTTTTGTGAATTTTCAGTTTATGGGTATTAATTCATTATATATACGATAAAAATGATGCAAACACATAATTGATTAGATCGAACCTTAAATACTTCATTTTCAATCATCTATTTGTTTCTCGTTAAAATACTGAGTAAGATATTGAAAGGGGGAGAAGTTCGGTTTTTATTGCATATATCGACGTTTCAGCCGGATTAGAGCGGTTTTACGTGTACATCTTCCCTCCGTAATATAAACGAAAAATCAAGAACATTTTAGTTAATTCTAATGAAAACACATTGTTTTTTATCATTTGTATTGGAAACAACATTGTCATATGTCTTTTCTTGGATCGAAATAATACGAAACCTCGCTCAATGATTTGAAGTTAAAATCCACAAACATGGTAAATTAGTGACTTTTTCATGTTAATCATGTAGTTTGATATTACGTAAATATACTCATTTTTACCAATATTTCGATACTAATTCATGTAGTATTACGATATGTGATTTGGCCTTCAAATCTCAGAATTTCGCATAATATTGCATTTTAAGCAAGTTTTCTTGCATTTTGTTTCGTACGAAAAATCATCGAATTTAGCAATATTTTGACGTTTATCATCCCCTTCTCCTTTATGTGATTTAAACAAAATATCATCGAATTAGGCAATATTTTGCCGTTTTTCCACGTTTTTGTGAATTTTCAGTTTATGGGTATTAATTCATTATATATACGATAAAAATGATGCAAACACATAATTGATTAGATAATAACCTTAAATACTTCATTTTCAATCATCTATTTGTTTCTCGTTAAAATACTGAGTAAGATATTGAAAGGGGGAGAAGTCCGGTTTTTATTGCATATATCGACGTTTCAGCCGGATTAGAGCGGTTTTACGTGTACATCTTCCCTCCGTAATATAAACGAAAAATCAAGAACATTTTAGTTAATTCTAATGAAAACACATTGTTCTTTATCATTTGTATTGGAAACAACATTGTCATATGTCTTTTCTTGGATCTAAATAATACGAAACCTCGCTCAATGATTTGAAGTTAAAATCCTCAAATTTGGTAAAATAGTAACTTTTTCACGTTAATCATGTAGTTTGATATTACGTAAATATATTCATTTTTACCAATATTTCGATACTATTTCATGTAGTATCACGATACGTGATTTGGCCTTCAAATCTCAGAATTTCGCATAATATTGCAATTTAAGCAAGTTTTCTTGCATTTTGTTTCGTACGAAAAATCATCGAATTTAGCAATATTTTGACGTTTATCATCCCCTTTTCCTTTATGTGATTTAAACAAATATCATCGAATTAGGCAATATTTTGCCGTTTTCCACGTTTTTGTGAATTTTCAGTCTATGGGTATTAATTCATATATATACGATAAAAATGATGCAAACACATAATTGATTAGATGATAACCTTAAATACTTCATTTTCAATCATCTATTTGTTTCTCGTTAAAATACTGAGCAAGATATTGAAAAGGGGAGAAGTTCGGTTTTTATTGCATATATCGACGTTTCAGCCGGATTAGAGCGGTTTTACGTGTACATCTTCCCTCGGTAATATAAACGGAAAATCAAGAACATTTTAGTTAATTCTAATGAAAACACATAAAACACGTTTTTTTTTATTATTTGTATTGAAAACAACATTGTCATATGTCTTTTCTTGGATCTAAATAATACGAAACCTTGCTCAATTATTTGAAGTTAAAATCCTCAAATTTGGTAAAATAGTGACTTTTTCACTTTAATCATGTAGTTTGATATTACGTAAATATATTCATTTTTACCAATATTTCGATACTATTTCATGTAGTATTACGATATGTGATTTGGCCTTGAAATCTCATAATTTCGCATAATATTGCATTTTAAGCAAGTTTTCCTGCATTTTGTTTCGTACGAAAAATCATCGAATTTAGCAATATTTTGACGTTTATCATCCCCTTTTCCTTTATGTGATTTAAACAAAATATCATCGAATTAGGCAATATTTTGCCGTTTTCCACGTTTTTGTGAATTTTCAGTCTATGGGTATTAATTCACATATATATACGATAAGTGATGCAAACACATAATTGATTAGATGATAACCTTAAATACTTCATTTTCAATCATCTATTTGTTTCTCGTTAAAACACTGAGGAAGATATTGAAAAGGGGAGAAGTTCGGTTTTTATTGCATATATCGACGTTTCAGCCGGATTAGAGCGTTTTACGTGTACATCTTCCCTCCGTAATATAAACGGAAAATCAAGAACATTTTAGTTAATTCTAATGAAAATACATTGTTTTTTTATCATTTGTATTGGAAACAACATTGTCATATGTCTTTTCTTGGATCGAAATAATACGAAACCTCGCTCAATGATTTGAAGTTAAAATCCACAAACATGGTAAAATAGTGACTTTTTCATGTTAATCATGTAGTTTGATATTACGTAAATATACTCATTTTTACCAATATTTCGATACTAATTCATGTAGTATTACGATATGTGATTTGGCCTTCAAATCTCAGAATTTCGCATAATATTGCATTTTAAGCAAGTTTTCTTGCATTTTGTTTCGTACGAAAAATCATCGAATTTAGCAATATTTTGACGTTTATCATCCCCTTCTCCTTTATGTGATTTAAACAAAATATCATCGAATTAGGCAATATTTTGCCGTTTTTCCACGTTTTTGTGAATTTTCAGTTTATGGGTACTAATTCATTATATATACGATAAAAATGATGCAAACACATAATTGATTAGATAATAACCTTAAATACTTCATTTTCAATCATCTATTTGTTTCTCGTTAAAATACTGAGTAAGATATTGAAAGGGGGAGAAGTTCGGTTTTTATTGCATATATCGACGTTTCAGCTGGATTAGAGCGGTTTTACGTGTACATCTTCCCTCCGTAATATAAACGAAAAATCAAGAACATTTTAGTTAATTCTAATGAAAACACATTGTTTTTTATCATTTGTATTGGAAACAACATTGTCATATGTCTTTTCTTGGATCGAAATAATACGAAACCTCGCTCAATGATTTGAAGTTAAAATCCTCAAACATGGTAAAATAGTGACTTTTTCACGTTAATCATGTAGTTTGATATTACGTAAATATACTCATTTTTACCAATATTTCGATACTATTTCATGTAGTATTACGATATGTGATTTGGCCTTCAAACCTCAGAATTTCGCATAATATTGCATTTTAAGCAAGTTTTCCTGCATTTTGTTTCGTACGAAAAATCATCGAATTTAGCAATATTTTGACGTTTATCATCCCCTTTTCCTTTATGTGATTTAAACAAAATATCATCGAATTAGGCAATATTTTGCCGTTTTCCACGTTTTTGTGAATTTTCAGTCTATGGGTATTAATTCACATATATATACGATAAGTGATGCAAACACATAATTGATTAGATGATAACCTTAAATACTTCATTTTCAATCATCTATTTGTTTCTCGTTAAAACACTGAGGAAGATATTGAAAAGGGGAGAAGTTCGGTTTTTATTGCATATATCGACGTTTCAGCCGGATTAGAGCAATTTACGTGTACATCTTCCCTCCGTAATATAAACGGAAAATCAAGAACATTTTAGTTAATTCTAATGAAAATACATTGTTTTTTTATCATTTGTATTGGAAACAACATTGTCATATGTCTTTTCTTGGATCTAAATAATACGAAACCTCGCTCAATGATTTGAAGTTAAAATCCTCAAATATGGTAAAATAGTGACTTTTTTACACGTTAATCATGTAGTTTGATATTACGTAAATATATTCATTTTTACCAATATTTCGATACTATTTCATGTAGTATTACGATATGTGATTTGGCCTTCAAATCTCAGAATTTCGCATAATATTGCATTTTAAGCAAGTTTTCTTCCATTTTGTTTCGTACGAAAAATCATCGAATTTAGCAATATTTTGACGTTTATCATCCCCTTTTCCTTGATGTGATTTAAACAAAATATCATCGAATTAGGCAATATTTTGCCGTTTTCCACGTTTTTGTGAATTTTCAGCCTATTGGTATTAATTCATATATATACGATAAAAATTATGCAAACATCATTCTAATCATTGATTAGATGATAACCTTAAATACTTCATTTTCAATCATCTATTTGTTTCTCGTTAAAATACTGAGTAAGATATTGAAAAGGGGAGAAATTCGGTTTTTAGTGCATATATCGACGTTTCAGCCGGATTAGAGCGGTTTTACGTGTACATCTTTCCTCAGTAATATAAACGGAAAATCAGGAACATTTTAGTCAATTCTAATGAAAACAAATTGTTTTTTTATCATTTGTATTGGAAACAACATTGCCATATGTCTTTTCTTGGATCTAAATAATACGAAACCTCGCTCAATGATTTGAAGTTAAAATCCTCAAATTTGGTAAAATAGTGACTTTTCATGTTAATCATGTAGTTTGATATTACGTAAATATATTTATTTTTACCAATATTTCGATACTATTTCATGTAGTATTACGATATGTGATTTGGCCTTCAAATCTCAGAATTTCGCATAATATTGCATTTTAAGCAAGTTTTCTTGCATTTTGTTTCGTATGAAAAATCATCGAATTTAGCAATATTTTGACGTTTATCATCCCCTTTTCCTTGATGTGATTTAAACAAAATATCATCGAATTAGGCAATATTTTGCCGTTTTCCACGTTTTTGTGAATTTTCAGTCTATTGGTATTAATTCATATATATACGATAAAAATGATGCAAACACATAATTGATTAGATGATAACCTTAAATACTTCATTTTCAATCATCTATTTGTTTCTCGTTAAAATACTGAGTAAGATATTGAAAGGGGGAGAAGTTCGGTTTTTATTGCATATATCGACGTTTCAGCCGGATTAGAGCGGTTTTACGTGTACATCTTCCCTCCGTAATATAAACGAAAAATCAAGAACATTTTAGTTAATTCTAATGAAAACACATTGTTTTTTATCATTTGTATTGGAAACAACATTGTCATATGTCTTTTCTTGGATCGAAATAATACGAAACCTCGCTCAATGATTTGAAGTTAAAATCCACAAACATGGTAAATTAGTGACTTTTTCATGTTAATCATGTAGTTTGATATTACGTAAATATACTCATTTTTACCAATATTTCGATACTAATTCATGTAGTATTACGATATGTGATTTGGCCTTCAAATCTCAGAGTTTCGCATAATATTGCATTTTAAGCAAGTTTTCTTGCATTTTGTTTCGTACGAAAAATCATCGAATTTAGCAATATTTTGACGTTTATCATCCCCTTTTCCTTTATGTGATTTAAACAAAATATCATCGAATTAGGCAATATTTTGCCGTTTTCCACGTTTTTGTGAATTTTCAGTCTATGGGTATTAATTCATATATATGCGATAAAAGTGATGCAAACACATAATTGATTAGATGATAACCTTAAATACTTCATTTTCAATCATCTATTTGTTTCTCGTTAAAATACTGAGTAAGATATTGAAAAGGGGAGAAATTCGGTTTTTATTGCATATATCGACGTTTCAGCCGGATTAGAGCGGTTTTACGTGTACATCTTCCCTCAGTAATATAAACGGAAAATCAGGAACATTTTAGTCAATTCAAATGAAAACACATTGTTTTTTTATCATTTGTATTGGAAACAACATTGTAATATGTCTTTTCTTGGATCTAAATAATACGAAACCTCGCTCAATGATTTGAAGTTAAAATCCTCAAATTTGGTAAAATAGTGACTTTTTCACGTTAATCATGTAGTTTGATATTACGTAAATATATTCATTTTTACCAATATTTCGATACTATTTCATGTAGTATCACGATACGTGATTTGGCCTTCAAATCTCAGAATTTCGCATAACATTGCAATTTAAGCAAGTTTTCTTGCATTTTGTTTCGTACGAAAAATCATCGAATTTAGCAATATTTTGACGTTTATCAACCCCTTTTCCTTTATGTGATTTAAACAAAATATCATCAAATTAGGCAATATTTTGCCGTTTTCCACGTTTTTGTGAATTTTCAGTCTATGGGTATTAATTCATATATATACGATAAAAATGATGCAAACACATAATTGATTAGATGATAACCTTAAATACTTCATTTTCAATCATCTATTTGTTTCTCGTTAAAATACTGAGTAAGATATTGAAAAGGGGAGAAGTTCGGTTTTTATTGCATATATCGACGTTTCAGCCGGATTAGAGCGGTTTTACGTGTACATCTTCCCTCGGTAATATAAACGGAAAATCAAGAACATTTTAGTTAATTCTAATGAAAACACATAAAACACGTTTTTTTTTTATCATTTGTATTGGAAACAACATTGTAATATGTCTTTTCTTGGATCTAAATAATACGAAACCTTGCTCAATTATTTGAAGTTAAAATCCTCAAATTTGGTAAAATAGTGACTTTTTCACGTTAATCATGTAGTTTGATATTACGTAAATATATTCATTTTTACCAATATTTCGATACTATTTCATGTAGTATTACGATATGTGATTTGGCCTTGAAATCTCAGAATTTCGCATAATATTGCATTTTAAGCAAGTTTTCTTGCATTTTGTTTGGTACGAAAAATCATCGAATTTAGCAATATTTTGACGTTTATCATCCCCTTCTCCTTTATGTGATTTAAACAAAATATCATCGAATTAGGCAATATTTTGCCGTTTTTCCACGTTTTTGTGAATTTTCAGTTTATGGGTATTAATTCATTATATATACGATAAAAATGATGCAAACACATAATTGATTAGATAATAACCTTAAATACTTCATTTTCAATCATCTATTTGTTTCTCGTTAAAATACTGAGTAAGATATTGAAAGGGGGAGAAGTTCGGTTTTTATTGCATATATCGACGTTTCAGCCGGATTAGAGCGGTTTTACGTGTACATCTTCCCTCCGTAATATAAACTAAAAATCAAGAACATTTTAGTTAATTCTAATGAAAATACATTGTTTTTTTTTATCATTTGTATTGGAAACAACATTGTCATATGTCTTTTCTTGGATCTAAATAATACGAAACCTCGCTCAATGATTTGAAGTTAAAATCCTCAAATATGGTAAAATAGTGACTTTTTTACACGTTAATCATGAGTTTGATATTTCGTAAATATATTCATTTTTACCAATATTTCGATACTATTTCATGTAGTATTACGATATGTGATTTGGCCTTCAAATCTCAGAATTTCGCATAATATTGAATTTTAAGCAAGTTTTCTTGCATTTTGTTTCGTACGAAAAATCATCGAATTTAGCAATATTTTGACGTTTATCATCCCCTTTTCCTTGATGTGATTTAAACAAAATATCATCGAATTAGGCAATATTTTGCCGTTTTCCACGTTTTTGTGAATTTTCAGTCTATTGGTATTAATTCATATATATACGATAAAAATGATGCAAACACATAATTGATTAGATGATAACCTTAAATACTTCATTTTCAATCCTCTATTTGTTTCTCGTTAAAATACTGGGTAAGATATTGAAAAGGGGAGAAGTTCGGTTTTTATTGCATATAGCGACGTTTCAGCCGGATTAGAGCGGTTTTACGTGTACATCTTTTCTCAGTAATATAAACGGAAAATCAAGAACATTTTATTCAATTCTAATGAAAAAACATTGTTTTTTTATCATTTGTATTGAAAACAACATTGTCATATGTCTTTTCTTGGATCTAAATAATACGAAACCTCGCTCAATGATTTGAAGTTAAAATCCACAAACATGGTAAAATAGTGACTTTTTCATGATAATCATGTAGTTTGATATTACGTAAATATACTCATTTTTACCAATATTTCGATACTATTTCATGTAGTATTACGATATGTGATTTGGCCTTCAAATCTGAGAATTTCGCATAATATTGCATTTTAAGCAAGTTTTCTTGCATTTTGTTTCGTACGAAAAATCATCGAATTTAGCAATATTTTGACGTTTATCATCCCCTTTTCCTTTATGTGATTTAAACAAAATATCATCGAATTAGGCAATATTTTGCCGTTTTCCACGTTTTGGTGAATTTTCAGTCTATGGGTATTAATTCATATATATATACGATAAAAGTGATGCAAACACATAATTGATTTGATGATAACCTTAAATACTTCATTTTCAATCATCTATTTGTTTCTCGTTAAAACACTGAGGAAGATATTGAAAAGGGGAGAAGTTCGGTTTTTATTGCATATATCGACGTTTCAGCCGGATTAGAGCGGTTTTGCGTGTACATCTTCCCTCCGAAGTATAAACTAAAAATCAAGAACATTTTAGTTAATTCTAATGAAAATACATTGTTTTTTTATCATTTGTATTGGAAACAACATTGTCATATGTCTTTTCTTGGATCTAAATAATACGAAACCTCGCTCAATGATTTGAAGTTAAAATCCTCAAATATGGTAAAATAGTGACTTTTTTACACGTTAATCATGTAGTTTGATATTACGTAAATATATTCATTTTTACCAATATTTCGATACTATTTCATGTAGTATTACGATTGGTGATTTGGCCTTCAAATCTCAGAATTTCGCATAATATTGCATTTTATGCAAGTTTTCTTGCATTTTGTTTCGTACGAAAAATCATCGAATTTAGCAATATTTTGACGTTTATCATCCCCTTTTCCTTTATGTGATTTAAACAAAATATCATCGAATTAGGCAATATTTTGCCGTTTTCCACGTTTTTGTGAATTTTCAGTCTATTGGTATTAATTCATATATATACGATAAAAATGATGCAAACACATAATTGATTAGATGATAACCTTAAATACTTCATTTTGAATCATCTATTTGTTTCTCGTTAAAATACTGAGTAAGATATTGAAAAGGGGAGAAATTCGGTTTTTATTGCATATATCGACGTTTCAGCCGGATTAGAGCGGTTTTACGTGTACATCTTCCCTCAGTAATATAAACGGAAAATCAGGAACATTTTAGTCAATTCTAATGAAAACACATTGTTTTTTTATCATTTGTATTGGAAACAACATTGTCATATGTCTTTTCTTGGATCTAAATAATACGAAAACTCGCTCAATGATTTGAAGTTAAAATCCTCAAATATGGTAAAATAGTGACTTTTTTACACGTTAGTCATGAGTTTGATATTTCGTAAATATACTCATTTTTACCAATATTTCGATACTATTTCATGTAGTATTACGATATGTTATTTGGCCTTCAAATCTCAGAATTTCGCATAATATTGCATTTTAAGCAAGTTTTCTTGCATTTTGTTTCGTACGAAAAATCATCGAATTTAGCAATATTTTGACGTTTATCATCCCCTTTTCCTTTATGTGATTTAAACAAAATATCATCGAATTAGGCAATATTTTGCCGTTTTCCACGTTTTGGTGAATTTTCAGTCTATGGGTATTAATTCATATATATATACGATAAAAGTGATGCAAACACATAATTGATTAGATGATAACCTTAAATACTTCATTTTCAATCATCTATTTGTTTCTCGTTAAAACACTGAGGAAGATATTGAAAAGGGGAGAAGTTCGGTTTTTATTGCATATATCGACGTTTCAGCCGGATTAGAGCGGTTTTGCGTGTACATCTTCCCTCCGTAATATAAACTAAAAATCAAGAACATTTTAGTTAATTCTAATGAAAATACATTGTTTTTTTATCATTTGTATTGGAAACAACATTGTCATATGTCTTTTCTTGGATCTAAATAATACGAAACCTCGCTCAATGATTTGAAGTTAAAATCCTCAAATATGGTAAAATAGTGACTTTTTTAAACGTTAATCATGTAGTTTGATATTACGTAAATATATTCATTTTTACCAATATTTCGATACTATTTCATGTAGTATTACGATAGGTGATTTGGCCTTCAAATCTCAGAATTTCGCATAACATTGCATTTTAAGCAAGTTTTCTTGCATTTTGTTTCGTACGAAAAATCATCGAATTTAGCAATATTTTGACGTTTATCATCCCCTCTTCCTTTATGTGATTTAAACAAAATATCATCGAATTAGGCAATATTTTGCCGTTTTCCACGTTTTTGTGAATTTTCAGTCTATTGGTATTAATTCATATATATACGATAAAAATGATGCAAACACATAATTGATTAGATGATAACCTTAAATACTTCATTTTGAATCATCTATTTGTTTCTCGTTAAAATACTGAGTAAGATATTGAAAAGGGGAGAAATTCGGTTTTTATTGCATATATCGACGTTTCAGCCGGATTAGAGCGGTTTTACGTGTACATCTTCCCTCAGTAATATAAACGGAAAATCAGGAACATTTTAGTCAATTCTAATGAAAACACATTGTTTTTTTATCATTTGTATTGGAATCAACATTGTCATATGTCTTTTCTTGGATCTAAATAATACGAAAACTCGCTCAATGATTTGAAGTTAAAATCCTCAAATTTGGTAAAATAGTGATTTCACGTTAATCATGTAGTTTGATATTACGTAAATATATTCATTTTTACCAATATTTCGATACTATTTCATGTAGTATCACGATACGTGATTTGGCCTTCAAATCTCAGAATTTCGCATAACATTGCAATTTAAGCAAGTTTTTTTGCATTTTGTTTCGTACGAAAAATCATCGAATTTAGCAATATTTTGACGTTTATCATCCCCTTTTCCTTTATGTGATTTAAACAAAATATCATCGAATTAGGCATTATTTTGCCGTTTTCCACGTTTTTGTGAATTTTCAGTCTATGGGTATTAATTCATATATATACGATAAAAATGATGCAAACACATAATTGATTAGATGATAACCTTAAATACTTCATTTTCAATCATCTATTTGTTTCTCGTTAAAATACTGAGTAAGATATTGAAAAGGGGACAAGTTCGGTTTTTATTGCATATATCGACGTTTCAGCCGGATTAGAGCGGTTTTACGTGTACATCTTCCCTCGGTAATATAAACGGAAAATCAAGAACATTTTAGTTAATTCTAATGAAAACACATAAAACACGTTTTTTTTTATCATTTGTATTGGAAACAACATTGTAATATGTCTTTTCTTGGATCTAAATAATACGAAACGTTGCTAAATTATTTGAAGTTAAAATCCTCAAATTTGGTAAAATAGTGACTTTTTCACGTTAATCATGTAGTTTGATATTACGTAAATATATTCATTTTTACCAATATTTCGATACTATTTCATGTAGTATTACGATATGTGATTTGGCCTTGAAATCTCAGAATTTCGCATAATATTGCATTTTAAGCAAGTTTTCTTGCATTTTGTTTGGTACGCAAAATCATCGAATTTAGCAATATTTTGACGTTTATCATCCCCTTCTCCTTTATGTGTTTTAAACAAAATATCATCGAATTACGCAATATTTTGCCGTTTTTCCACGTTTTTGTGAATTTTCAGTTTATGGGTATTAATTCATTATATATACGATAAAAATGATGCAAACACATAATTGATTAGATAATAACCTTAAATACTTCATTTTCAATCATCTATTTGTTTCTCGTTAAAATACTGAGTAAGATATTGAAAGGGGGAGAAGTTCGGTTTTTATTGCATATATCGACGTTTCAGCCGGATTAGAGCGGTTTTACGTGTACATCATCCCTCAGTAATATAAACGAAAAATCAGGAACATTTTAGTTAATTCTAATGAAAACACATTGTTTTTTATCATTTGTATTGGAAACAACATTGTCATATGTCTTTTCTTGGATCGAAATAATACGAAACCTCGCTCAATGATTTGAAGTTAAAATCCTCAAACATGGTAAAATAGAGACTTTTTCAAGTTAATCATGTAGTTTGATATTACGTAAATATACTCATTTTTACCAATATTTCGATACTATTTCATGTAGTATTACGATATGTGATTTGGCCTTCAAATCTCAGAATTTCGCATAATATTGCATTTTAAGCAAGTTTTCCTGCATTTTGTTTCGTACGAAAAATCATCGAATTTAGCAATATTTTGACGTTTATCATCCCCTTTTCCTTTATGTGATTTAAACAAAATATCATCGAATTAGGCAATATTTTGCCGTTTTCCACGTTTTTGTGAATTTTCAGTCTATGGGTATTAATTCATATATATATACGATAAGTGATGCAAACACATAATTGATTAGATGATAACCTTAAATACTTCATTTTCAATCATCTATTTGTTTCTCGTTAAAACACAGAGGAAGATATTGAAAAGGGGAGAAGTTCGGTTTTTATTGCATATATCGACGTTTCAGCCGGATTAGAGCGGTTTTACGTGTACATCTTCCCTCCGTAATATAAACGAAAAATCAAGAACATTTTAGTTAATTCTAATGAAAACACAATGTTTTTTATCATTTGTATTGGAAACAACATTGTCATATGTCTTTTCTTGGATCGAAATAATACGAAACCTCGCTCAATGATTTGAAGTTAAAATCCACAAACATGGTAAAATAGTGACTTTTTCATGTTAATCATGTAGTTTGATATTACGTAAATATACTCATTTTTACCAATATTTCGATACTATTTCATGTAGTATTACGATATGTGATTTGGCCTTCAAATCTCAGAATTTCGCATAATATTGCATTTTAAGCAAGTTTTCTTGCATTTTGTTTCGTACGAAAAATCATCGAATTTAGCAATATTTTGACGGTTATCATCCCCTTCTCCTTTATGTGATTTAAACAAAATATCATCGAATTAGGCAATATTTTGCCGTTTTTCCACGTTTTTGTGAATTTTCAGTTTATGGATATTAATTCATTATATATACGATAAAAAATATGCAAACACATAATTGATTAGATAATAACCTTAAATACTTCATTTTCAATCATCTATTTGTTTCTCGTTAAAATACTGAGTAAGATATTGAAAGGGGGAGAAGTTCGGTTTTTATTGCATATATCGACGTTTCAGCCGGATTAGAGCGGTTTTACGTGTACATCTTCCCTCCGTAATATAAACGAAAAATCAAGAACATTTTAGTTAATTCTAATGAAAACACATTGTTTTTTATCATTTGTATTGGAAACAACATTGTCATATGTCTTTTCTTGGATCGAAATAATACGAAACCTCGCTCAATGATTTGAAGTTAAAATCCTCAAACATGGTAAAATAGTGACTTTTTCACGTTAATCATGTAGTTTGATATTACGTAAATATACTCATTTTTACCAATATTTCGATACTATTTCATGTAGTATTACGATATGTGATTTGGCCTTCAAATCTCAGAATTTCGCATAATATTGCTTTTTAAGCAAGTTTTCCTGCATTTTGTTTCGTACGAAAAATCATCGAATTTAGCAATATTTTCACGTTTACCATCCCCTTTTCCTTTATGTGATTTAAACAAAATATCATCGAATTAGGCAATATTTTGCCGTTTTCCACGTTTTTGTGAATTTTCAGTCTATGGGTATTAATTCATATATATATACGATAAGTGATGCAAACACATAATTGATTAGATGATAACCTTAAATACTTCATTTTCAATCATCTATTTGTTTCTCGTTAAAACACTGAGGAAGATATTGAAAAGGGGAGAAGTTCGGTTTTTATTGCATATATCGACGTTTCAGCCGGATTAGAGCGGTTTTACGTGTACATCTTCCCTCCTTAATATAAACGAAAAATCAAGAACATTTTAGTTAATTCTAATGAAAACACAATGTTTTTTATCATTTGTATTGGAAACAACATTGTCATATGTCTTTTCTTGGATCGAAAAAATACGAAACCTCGCTCAATGATTTGAAGTTAAAATCCACAAACATGGTAAAATAGTGACTTTTTCACGTTAATCATGTAGTTTGATATTACGTAAATATATTCATTTTTACCAATATTTCGATACTATTTCATGTAGTATCACGATACGTGATTTGGCCTTCAAATCTCAGAATTTCGCATAATATTGCAATTTAAGCAAGTTTTCTTGCATTTTGTTTCGTACGAAAAATCATCGAATTTAGCAATATTTTGACGTTTATCATCCCCTTTTCCTTTATGTGATTTAAACAAATATCATCGAATTAGGCAATATTTTGCCGTTTTCCACGTTTTTGTGAATTTTCAGTCTATGGGTATTAATTCATATATATACGATAAAAATGATGCAAACACATAATTGATTAGATGATAACCTTAAATACTTCATTTTCAATCATCTATTTGTTTCTCGTTAAAATACTGAGCAAGATATTGAAAAGGGGAGAAGTTCGGTTTTTATTGCATATATCGACGTTTCCGCCGGATTAGAGCGGTTTTACGTGTACATCTTCCCTCGGTAATATAAACGGAAAATCAAGAACATTTTAGTTAATTCTAATGAAAACACATAAAACACGTTTTTTTTTATCATTTGTATTGAAAACAACATTGTCATATGTCTTTTCTTGGATCTAAATAATACGAAACCTTGCTCAATTATTTAAGTTAAAATCCTCAAATTTGGTAAAATAGTGACTTTTTCACGTTAATCATGTAGTTTGATATTACGTAAATATATTCATTTTTACCAATATTTCGATACTATTTCATGTAGTATTACGATATGTGATTTGGCCTTGAAATCTCAGAATTTCGCATAATATTGCATTTTAAGCAAGTTTTCTTGCATTTTGTTTGGTACGCAAAATCATCGAATTTAGCAATATTTTGACGTTTATCATCCCCTTCTCCTTAATGTGATTTATACAAAATATCATCGAATTAGGCAATATTTTGCCGTTTTTCCACGTTTTTGTGAATTTTCAGTTTATGGGTATTAATTCATTATATATACGATAAAAATGATGCAAACACATAATTGATTAGATAATAACCTTAAATACTTCATTTTCAATCATCTATTTGTTTCTCGTTAAAATACTGAGTAAGATATTGAAAGGGGGAGAAGTTCGGTTTTTATTGCATATATCGACGTTTCAGCCGGATTAGAGCGGTTTTACGTGTACATCTTCCCTCCGTAATATAAACGAAAAATCAAGAACATTTTAGTTAATTCTAATGAAAACACATTGTTTTTTATCATTTGTATTGGAAACAACATTGTCATATGTCTTTTCTTGGATCGAAATAATACGAAACCTCGCTCAATGATTTGAAGTTAAAATCCACAAACATGGTAAATTAGTGACTTTTTCATGTTAATCATGTAGTTTGATATTACGTAAATATACTCATTTTTACCAATATTTCGATACTAATTCATGTAGTATTACGATATGTGATTTGGCCTTCAAATCTCAGAATTTCGCATAATATTGCATTTTAAGCAAGTTTTCTTGCATTTTGTTTCGTACGAAAAATCATCGAATTTAGCAATATTTTGACGTTTATCATCCCCTTCTCCTTTATGTGATTTAAACAAAATATCATCGAATTAGGCAATATTTTGCCGTTTTTCCACGTTTTTGTGAATTTTCAGTTTATGGGTATTAATTCATTATATATACGATAAAAATGATGCAAACACATAATTGATTAGATAATAACCTTAAATACTTCATTTTCAATCATCTATTTGTTTCTCGTTAAAATACTGAGTAAGATATTGAAAGGGGGAGAAGTCCGGTTTTTATTGCATATATCGACGTTTCAGCCGGATTAGAGCGGTTTTACGTGTACATCTTCCCTCCGTAATATAAACGAAAAATCAAGAACATTTTAGTTAATTCTAATGAAAACACATTGTTCTTTATCATTTGTATTGGAAACAACATTGTCATATGTCTTTTCTTGGATCTAAATAATACGAAACCTCGCTCAATGATTTGAAGTTAAAATCCTCAAATTTGGTAAAATAGTAACTTTTTCACGTTAATCATGTAGTTTGATATTACGTAAATATATTCATTTTTACCAATATTTCGATACTATTTCATGTAGTATCACGATACGTGATTTGGCCTTCAAATCTCAGAATTTCGCATAATATTGCAATTTAAGCAAGTTTTCTTGCATTTTGTTTCGTACGAAAAATCATCGAATTTAGCAATATTTTGACGTTTATCATCCCCTTTTCCTTTATGTGATTTAAACAAATATCATCGAATTAGGCAATATTTTGCCGTTTTCCACGTTTTTGTTAATTTTCAGTCTATGGGTATTAATTCATATATATACGATAAAAATGATGCAAACACATAATTGATTAGATGATAACCTTAAATACTTCATTTTCAATCATCTATTTGTTTCTCGTTAAAATACTGAGCAAGATATTGAAAAGGGGAGAAGTTCGGTTTTTATTGCATATATCGACGTTTCAGCCGGATTAGAGCGGTTTTACGTGTACATCTTCCCTCGGTAATATAAACGGAAAATCAAGAACATTTTAGTTAATTCTAATGAAAACACATAAAACACGTTTTTTTTTATTATTTGTATTGAAAACAACATTGTCATATGTCTTTTCTTGGATCTAAATAATACGAAACCTTGCTCAATTATTTGAAGTTAAAATCCTCAAATTTGGTAAAATAGTGACTTTTTCACTTTAATCATGTAGTTTGATATTACGTAAATATATTCATTTTTACCAATATTTCGATACTATTTCATGTAGTATTACGATATGTGATTTGGCCTTGAAATCTCAGAATTTCGCATAATATTGCATTTTAAGCAAGTTTTCTTGCATTTTGTTTGGTACGCAAAATCATCGAATTTAGCAATATTTTGACGTTTATCATCCCCTTCTCCTTCATGTGATTTAAACAAAATATCATCGAATTAGGCAATATTTTGCCATTTTCCACGTTTTTGTGAATTTTCAGTTTATGGGTATTAATTCATTATATTTACGATAAAAATGATGCAAACACATAATTGATTAGATAATAACCTTAAATACTT